>NW_008626191.1:42063-105854 GCF_000691845.1 Merops nubicus
TTATAGGTGAGTAATGGTTTTTGAATGTAGTGCAGCTGATTGAGTCGGATACCATTACAAGCATCTCTCATGCAGAAGATCAGCTTTTGGTTTTCTCTTCTTAGGCCTATCACTAGAACTGGTTGCAGTGTGACAAGATTGGACCAGTTCTGCCTTCAGATTTGGCAGCTGCTTCTTAAAAGTGTTAAGAAGAAATGCAGTCCCCAAATTAAGAGTGTATAAAGAAGGAGACTTTAATTATACTCTGTGTTGTGAAAAAGATTTTTCCTTCATTGTCATGAGAAGTCGGGAAAGGAAAGTCATACCGTAACAGCAGTAACTTATTCCATGAAAATACTAGCTGATTGACCCGTTCAGTATGTGGTTTCAGACATCCTGCACTGGCAGTAAGTTCCCATTCATTAGTTTTTTCTGGCAAAACTTAAAACAGCTTTGTTTCTGTGATGACAGATCATTGAGGTACTGCCAGCTTGTCTTTCCCAAACTTTCTGCATGCCTTTAACTGGCAAGCTTTCTAGATTGGCTTCATCCTTGGTATTGCCTTCTCCTGTGGAGCAGTTGTACAGGATAAATCTTCACTGTTGCACCACGGTTGTCCTGAGTGCCTGTACAGAATTGGCTCTCTACCCACACAGCATGCTACATGCAGGGCAGGGCAAAGGGAATTATGTGTAGGTTGAAAGGAGTATAACTTTCATATAAAGTAGTGAGAGACATAGCAGCAAAAACAAAAATCAGAAATAAGACTTTTCTGTTCGCACAGACTGGATAACCTATAATTTGGACAACCCCCTGTCCTACCTTTAAAATTTGGACAACTCCCTGTCCTACCTTTAAAATTTGGACTGTGATTTTTCCATTCTTTGCCAGGGACTGTTGTAAAGGGACTGTGATTTTTCCAGAAGTGCTCTTCTTTCCCTTTTCCTTAGCCAAGCAAAGTGCATTCTGGGGTCTTACAAGGGAAGTTGAGCCACTTACTGATTAATTTTTCTAGCAAAATCAAAGATGACACCACCCCAGCTCTGCCACGTGCTTTTTTGTAATTTGTATACAAAAACTGCATGTGAACTTGCATGTTGGGGAAAATCACTATTTTGCCAACTATTGTCAACTGTTCTTTGATAGTAAATATTTTCTCAGTTTTTTGTATTTGAATTGTCATTGTAAAGGTTTGGAAGTTGAGATTTCTGATTTATCACACTAAATGTTGAGTCAGTAGCTCATTTTCTTGTTCTCTTGTCAGAGGTGGTGTCCTGTTTGTGCCACAGCAAAGGGATGCTGCAGTTATCATCAGCATTGCATTGGATGTTTATCAGTCTGAAGACCTTAGAATATTTTCTTGAAGTTAAATTTAATTTTTGGTGTCTGGTTATAAGTACATGAGTATACTCGAGCAGGCATGCTGGGATAACTGAAACCATTCATTACCTTGTATCCTTTAATGGCCAGTAGAAGGGATGATCAGTGAAGGTCTTTGCTACCTCAAATAAACTATTATAATCAACAAATTTTGTCACATTATATTTTCTGCATCATGTATGGTTATGTTTAGTGGTGGTCACCCAGCAGATTTCTTTAGGACTCTATTCTGTTCATGTATGAACCTTCATTTCCACTCTGTTCCTGTCTTTTGGCAGCTGTTTATCTCTTGGCAACTTCTACTGCTCTGGTACCTTTGGCTAGTAATCTTCCCAGCCAGCTACATGCCAACGTAACATCTAGGTAGCTTCTACTAGATAGAGCTCCACTGTCCATTTTTTTTCATTTGATCCAGGTAGCTGGTGGGTTTATAGCAACTGTTTATTTAGTTTCCACCATGTTTTCTGTTACATATTCCAGGTTTACTGGCTATCCAGAGTTTTCTAGATCCCCAGTACTGTTTTAAAAAATACTGTCACATTTGATGTTCTCCAGTCTGGTTCTAAGGCAGTTTGAAAGAAACACTGCAGGTAGTGATTCAGCTGTTTCTTTACCTCATTAAGTTCAAATCTTCAGGCAGTACACTCTGGTTTTTTACTGCATAATTTTCTGTCATGGCTGATAACATGAGAGTGCTCATTGTTTGCTCAATTCCAGCTCCAGCATTTTTGCTTCCCCATAGGCATTGGTAATTTTATAGAATATTGAGATAATCAGGCTATCTCGTAATTATTCAGATGTCTTTTAAGGTCTTCTGGTTTTACCACTCTTCTACCACTGTTCCAAGCATCCTATACAAGTGTACACTAGAAGAATTGGAAACTCTTCAAACTGTGCCTAACAGATGAGCTTGTTTTATATTCATGTTGCTGTCCTGCACTAGACATCCTGTCATACTTCCTTACTTGGCTCACGTAGCAGAGCTTGGCACTTGTTGAGCAGAAAGGGCGAGGGCTCTGGCCCGCGGCAGACTGGAGACTGTAGCTTTGTCTTTGCACAGATAAACCAGATGATGAAACTATTTAAGTGCAAGAAAACTGTATTGTTCTGAGCTTGGAGTAGCAGGCTATTCCTCATCTGTTTTGAGTGCATGAAAGTGATCAGAAAGTGCTCAGAAAGGATATTTCTTTCAGATCATTCCTGTGAATCTCATGTGTGCAACTGTCAAACACATATCCTGTCTCACATGAGCACTCCTCTGGTGTTATATTGCTAGAAAATTAGTGCTTTAGCCACACAGATTTTCTTTACATATGTCCTCTAATGTCTTAACTTGCAATCCACAGCTCAACGTTATTTACAACACAAAACACGCTGATCAGAGGCTCAGATCTGTCCGAAAACAAGAAGCATTTGACTTGAATGTTGATGTAAAGGATGACAAAGATGATAAAAACCATTTGACCTTGAATGTGTGCACAAGGTAGGTAATTCAAATGAATCTTCTCACATACCTTTTGTCTATACAGCTTTTAAATGATTTAAAGTGAGCTAAATTATCATTTTGTTTGTATAGATTTACTAATGTATGGGATATAAACCTACAAGTAAAGACACTAAAAGAATTAACTTGTTAAAATGGCAGTAGTTAAACTAAGAAGCAATTCATAAGGTAATAAATAATCTTTTTTTGGTGCAAAATTGTTGTAGCCAAGTAATATTTTTTTACTGCTATGCATAAAGATGGTGGTACCTTAAATGTTGGAGGTATATGGAAGAATTTGTGTAAACTACAAGAAAAAACTCAAAGGTTTCTTTGGTGCAAGTACTTTGTAGCTATACGGAGAACTGTGGATGGACTTTAAAATTGGACCAATGTCTTCCATGTTCTAAATTCTAGAAGCAGATTGTGACAACTGCCCATTACTCTTACCTTTCGTAAACAGAATGCTTTGCTTTTGATCTGAAGTAGATACTTTTTTCTTTTTTTCTGTTTTTTTGTAAAGAGAAAAGGAAGGTCTGAAGTGCTGAAAACACCATGAAATAGAAGTAATCATTCTTTGGTCATCTCTATTAATAAACTTTACTCTCAACCATTTTGGCAACAGTCAAAATCCATGTTTACATTATGATACATTCAACTGGGATTTTGTCTTGTGCAAGTATCTTTGTGGTTTTTCATTTACCAATATGTCTTACAGTTATGAATTTGGTAGTATAATATAATATGAGCATCATTCTAGAATTGAAAGAGGTGATGAGTTTTCCAGATAGGGTAATTCTGTTCTTTCTGCTGAGTAAGGGAGGGGATGTGTGTGTCTCTGGGATGATGTTTCTTATTCAGTAAACACCTACTAAGAGCTGAGCTGAGACTGATGAAGCATCATCTCAGAGACCACAGAACAGCCACTGGATGTTAAGTGGATAGAATTTGGATCAGATGAGAAGAGGTGACACTGAACAGTCATATTGCATATTCCTAGGTCAGCCAGTTATTCAACTAATTTGTTTTTTTGGCAGCTTTGCTGCCTTATTTTCACTTGCTGTGAAAATGTTTATACCTGTATTTGAAAGTAATATATGAAGGTGTTTTTTCTCTGGCAGTTCTTCATTATGGGCTTCTTATTGTACTCAAAGAGCACTGCATATTTCACAGAAAACCTGGTAGGAGAGATATATCTCTCTATATATTTGTTTTTATCTCTGATCTACAAGGATGTTGAGATGACTACATTCTCTGTATTTTAGGATTTCATCTCTTTATGAATACTTTTAGAAATACTGTATTCTTCTTGTGATGTTATAATGGGTTCCTTGTAAATGCAGGATTTGCAAAGTACCACCTGATCCACTGCGATTACTCTTGCAATGCTTTCCTCCACATCCTCTTTTTGTGGTTTATTTCAACTTTAAACACCATATACCTAGAACTACTTTTATATTCTGCCTCCCACAAGGGAGCTGTGACTGGAGATGGAGCCTCTAGGTGACACCATCATACAAATAATGAGCTTCAGTGAATATGATTTCAGTACAGAGAGGATTGATTTAATTTGGGAAATATCCAGCAGGCACAAAGCCAGAGCCCTGTTTTTCTGTGTTTATGGTAACCAGTTCACTGATACAGATGGTGGGCAGGGACACTAGAATACAAGAGAGCTCTTGAAATAGAATGGACTTGTTCTCTTTTAAAGTTTTCTATGAAGTGTCAACAGCTTTCTAAAGTCTAGCACAAACTCCTGACATGTAAAGGGCTTACATGATGGGTTTGGGATCTTGGCTGAGCATTCTGATTTTCTAGCTAAGACCTTTGGCTCAGAAAGACAGACAGGCAGGGCTCCATCTCTCTGGGAAGGCTCTAGGGTGATGATGTTTTAATTGCAAAGTGTTCAAAGGATAGGGGAAAATCTAGTGACATTATAAAACTGCTCTAGGAGAATATTTACAGCATTAAGATCCATCAACTCTTATGACGGAAAGTAGACTGGTATGAATGCTAGTAAGTCTGTGTTTCTGTTCTTTAGGCTGGGATGTCATCTTTGGTTACTTGGCTTGATAGACTAGTTGTCCTCTTCTTTTTGTGCCTGTATGTTGTGTATAATATAGGCATTATCTATATTAAATTCCTTAATTAGTTTAAAGTTGGTCTGCTTATGGCCTTCACAACGTGATGTGTCTACATGATAGAGAAACCAAAGTGGGCAAATACAGAAAGACTGCTGAAATCTCAACCAATTTAGCCAGATGTGGGTGTGCATAGTCAGGTAATGGAGGCTGCAGCTTTGCAGTTTCTTTTCTTTCTCTAATCTGCAGAAGATTCCTCTTTCTTTCAACAGCTAGATGGTGACTGGCTGTGATCATCTCAACTGGGTAATCTTTTATGACACTGGAGCAGATGATGTCTTATTTAAATTGAGCTGATTCTTGTTTAGAAGAGCTAACTCACTGACTGGGAGGAAGATATCCTACTTTCTTCTGTGCTCAGTCTTGTTGCATGCATACCATTTCCAGGCATAGGAAACTGCTTGCTGGTGGTTCTACTCACTCTTTTCTTTGTTTTCTGCCTACACTGTCTCGGTGGTGGTTTCTCCTCTTTGCATCATCTATGAGAGGGTCTCACACAGATCTCATACTGTTGAAGAGCTGAAACATAAAATTCAACTCAAAACATTCTCATTTCTTGTCAGGTACAAGTTTCAAGTCTTCTTTCTTTTTTTTTTTTTTTTTTGGAGAGAGAGACCATGGAGTTGAAGAGACAATGCCACCCCCAAGGCTGCCTGTCTTTGTTAACAGAGCGGGATCCTTGTAGCTGCTAGAGGTGTATCTTCTTGACAATACCAAGCTGATTTGGTTACCTGTTGGCAGTTTGCTGGCACCTCAGGCTGACTAGACAGCTTGGGTATTTTCCTCCCCTCTTACTGGTAATTGTGCAGAAGTAATTACATCCAGTTCCAATTCACTTATTTGTTTTCAATAGCAGCTACTTTGGCACAGCACATCATTTAGCAGATGGTTTCATTTGTTTCTAATCTCATGAGCCAACTGAAGTCAGCAGTTGTGCTATATTTCTTTCAAAGTCATATCTGCATTCAATCAGCCATACTGCCAGGCTTAACGGCATTGCTTTGAAAATAAGTCTTCCCTTTCTTTAAACCATCCAGCTCTACAAAGAAATAGCTTCATTCAGTTGCTTTCAACTACTGTCCAGCCTTCAAAATGAGGACTGGAGACACATCTAGTATAAAAATAATCATTTACTCTCTATGCCAAGGAGGGGAGAACTCTTCTGTCACCTGCTTTAAAGCATTACAATCTTTTGCGGGTAATTTAGGTATCATTTGTAGCACAGAATACTAGAAATCTATTTTGTTCCGTTGTGCACCTTAATATGTAAGGCTTGGTCACTAGAGCAAAGATTTTTAGTCCAGGATCTGACTCTCACATTAGAAGATGCTAAGCCACTACCCATCATATTTGACAAGTTTTGACAGTCTGGTGAAGTTTCCACTATTTGGAAAAGGGGAAACAACACCCATTTCAAGAAAGAGAAAAAGGAAGACCCAGGGAACTACAGACCAGTCTGTCTCACATCTGTGCCCAGCAAGATCATGGAGTGGATCCTTCTGGAAACTATGCTAGGGCTCATGGAAGGTAAAGAGATGGTGACAGCCAATGTGGCTTCAGTCAGGGCAAATTGTTCCTGACAAATGTGTTGGCCTTCTATGATGGAGTTTGGTGGGTAAGGGAAGAGCAACTGATGTCATACACCTGGACTAGTGCAAAGAATTCGACACTGTCCCACATAACATCCTGGTCTCTAAATTGGAGAGGCATGGAGTTGATGGATGGACCACTTGGTGGATAAGGAATTGTCTGGATAGCTGCACTTAATATTTATATTAAGTTATAGTCAGCAGCTTGGTGTCCAAGTGGAGACCAATGATGAGTGATGTTCCTTGGTGATCAGTATTGGAACAGGTGCTGTTTGACTTGTCAGTGACATGGACAGCGGGATTGAGTGCACCCTCAGCAAGTCTGTGGATGACACCAAGCTGTATGATGTGGTGGACAGGCTGGAGGGAAGGGATGCCATCCAGAGGGACCTTGACAGGCTTGAGGTTGGGCCCATGCCAACCTCATGAAGTTCAACAAGGCCAAGTGCAAGATCCTGCACATGGGTCATGGCAATCTCAAGCACAAATACAGGCTGGGCAATGAGTGGATTGAGAGCAGTCCCGAGGGGAAAGACTTGGGGGTGCTGGTTGAGGAACAGTGCAACATGACCTGACAATGTGCACTAGCGGCCCAGAAAGCAAATTGCATCTTGGGCTGCATCAAAAGAAGCATGACCAGCAGGGTGAGGGAGGTGATTCTGCCCATCTACTCCGCTCTCATGTGACCACCACTCAGAGTACTGTGTCCAGCTTTGGAGTCCTCAGCACAAGAAGGACATCTACCTGTTGGAGTGGGTCCATAGGAAGGCCACAAAAATGACTAGAAAGAACACCTCTCCTATAAAGAAAGGCTGAAAGCCTTGGGGTTGTTTGGCCTGAAGAAGAGGAGGTTTTGGGAAGATGTTATAGCGACCTTCCAGTACTTAAAGGAGGCCTACAGGAAAGCTGGGGAGGGACTTTTTATCAGGTAGGGGTAATGGCTTTAAACTGGAAGAGGTTAGATTTAGATTAAAAATAAGGAAGAAGTTCTTCACTGTGGTGGTCATGAAACACTGGAACAGGTTGTCCAGAGGTTATGGATAGGATGTGCTCTTCCTGGAAGTGTTCAAGGCTAGATTGGATGAGGCTTTGAGCAACCTGATCCAACAAGTGTCCCTGTCCATGGCAGGAGAGTTGGAACAAGATGATCTTTTCCAACCCAAGCCATTCTACGTTGAAAATAGAAAAGTCTTATTTTTTCCAAAACTGGATGAATAATATGGCTATGCATACTAAAACTAGAACTTCGAGAAATAATCTGATGATGATTTTTTTAATGGAACCATCAATCTCTATGAAGGAAATACAAAGAGGTTTGGGAGACTTTTTTGGTGTATAGCTTTATCTCACCCTCCAAAAATTAATAAAAGCAAAACAGTGCATCCATAAGGGGAAATACCAGTTCAGGAACTCCTACAGTGGTTTCTTAATTACTTCTTTTGAAACGTGATTAATTGTAACATTTCCTGCATACTTGTGATGTAAACCTGCGTGTATAGATGCCAATGGAAAGCTCCTAGTGGTGTCACTAAAATCTCTCATATGAATAATGTACAGTAGTTTTCTCAGTGCTAAACCTGCTTTTGTATTTGTGGTTGAAATTATCCAGCAGAATATAGAAAAATCAATTCTTACTCCTTTATCATTAGGAATTTTCTTGTCAGCGTTTTGTTCCATTTGTTTCTTAAGCATTTCTTAATTTAAATTTCTGTTTTACAAGGAAAGACTGAGAAACCTGGGCCTTTTTAGCCTGGAGAAGACTGAGAGACCAATGTTTATAAATATCTAAAGAGCAGGTGCTAAGAGGATGGGGCCAGTGTCTTTTCAGTGATGCCCAGTGATTGGACAAGGGCCAACAGACACAAACTGGAACACATGAAGTTCAATCTGAACCTAAGGGAAAACTGTGCTCTCAAGGTGATGTAGCATTAGAACAGGCTGCACAGAGAGCTTCTGGAGTCTCCTTCCCTGGAGAGACCTGCTGTAGGTGAACCTGCTTTAGCAGAGGGGCTGGACTAGATGATCCCCAGTGGCCCCTTACAGCCTCTACAATTCTGTGATTGTTGCTTCCATAGCTGGGATTTAATAGGTCAGACAGTTTCTTTGCACAGTGGAGTATTTCTACTAAAAGTTCCTTTGTCTCTGTGTTTTGAAAAGGTACTTGGGTTCTCGCACAGCTCCCAGTAGTGGTATGGTCCTCATGGAGGTTGGCTTACTCAGTGGTTTCTCTGTGTCACAAGATGTCATTCCATTAGACAGTACAGTTAAGAAGATGGAAACGGACAATGGAAAAGTCAGCTTATACTTAGACTCTGTAAGTTTGAAAATATCAAATAAAAGTGTTTATAGTAATGTTAATCTTGACTGTGACGTTGTTTGGTTTAAATTTGGAAAGATATTATGATTGTATTCTTTGGGGAAATCAATGTTGGGTATTCACATTGAATTACCAGTTCCACTGTTTTTTAGTGAGACTGACTAGTTAGGTACAACTCAGTTATGTTTGTGAGGGGATTTGCTAATACTCTTAAACATCATATATAAGAAGGCAGACATTTTAAGAAGTCTGTAATTTGGCCCAAAAGACTGCAAATGAGGTAAGCATCTTTGTATGCATCCTGACTCCAAGTTGTTAGAAAAGAAGTGGACTACCAGTGAGCTAGAAGTCCTTACCTCTTTCATGAAACCACCATCACCAGGCTTCTCAGGATGTTTCTCTTCTGTTTTTCTAGCTAAATGAAACACAGGTTTGTGTGGATATTCCAGCTGTGAGAGACTTCAAAGTGGCAAATATCCAAGATGCTTCAGTGACTGTAGTGGATTACTATGAACCTAGTAAGTGTCAGTCATTGTAAATGGGTCTTACTGATTCAGAAGTCTCAAATAAAGTTTTTCTTCATGGAAATAGGACAAATTTTAGTGAAGAACTGCATTGAACTGAAATTTACTTTTTTCATTGAACTACAGCCTTTTTGGACATTGGCATGCCAAATTTTCCAACAAAGAGTAGTGTATTTCCATATATATGGTCACTGTCCTAATGGTTTGGTTTCTCAGCTGGTGTGAATTGTCATAACTTAATTGTCAGCTGGTATAAATTGGCTTCAGTCTGGCCCGTTGAGTTCTCAAAACTACCAAAATGAAGCAGGAACTTAACTGTGGTTCACTTAGCAAGTTAATGATTATCTTTCAAGTAGCTTTTCCATCTGTTTCTTGTTTAAACTGAGTCCTTCACTGGAGAAAATGCCAGTGTTTTGATTTCCATAGTTATGTAAAAAAGATGTACATGGGAAAAACAGTTTCAAGGTGGGGTTTTTTTTGTATTTTTTTTTGTTTTGTTTTGTTTTTGTTTGTTTTTATTTTGTGTGTGTGTTTGTTTGTTTGTTTGTTTTGTTTGTTTGTTTGGGTTTTTTTTAGGGTGTTTTGGGGGGGTTCAGGAGGTGTAGAGTGTGTTCTAGAGGAAGGAAGCAGCAATGTACAAAGCTCTTGGGCAAAAGGAAAAGCGAAGAAAGATTACAAGCTGCTGGAGAAGATGAGAAGATATTAGAGAGGTTTACATTACACCAGCCAGCTGAAACATTATTAAGGATTTGGGCTTGGCTTGAGATAAGGCATAAAAAAGTTGTATAAGCAATTTTTTTTTCATGCTGGTTTGGTTTAGCATGAGAGAAGTATGCTATGATGTATAGTGCTTTAGCTAGATGAAGATCACATTTATTCTGTGTAGGCTGATATTTTTTTTTTTCACTAACAGAATTTTAAAGTAAAATAGGAAATTAGTGGATGTAACTACATTGTCCATTAACCCAGAGCATGTTTTAAGGCGTGATGGCTTAACAAATTAGAACAATTTTTGAGAGAAACATATAACACTTAGATTCTATGGCCAAAATGAATTTTCACATGCCTCAGTTCCTATTGGAAGGGCTCACAACCTAGTCTTTTGTAAGAATGCTGTTAGGTAGGCTAATGAGTATGTGTATTAAAAAGTCATATACAAATGCACATATATAATATTTTATATTTTCTTTAAACACATTTAGTATCAGTAAAGCCTAAATAAATCAGTATTAATGTAAAAATATGAATTAACATCCTTAAGGACTAAAATCTGTGTGACATAATCAGTGCTGCAATAGAAAGATTTGACTTTAAGAAAAAGATTGCTTCAAATGTTTATTTCACAAGACACCATTTCTATTACTATGTAGTACAGACATACTGTTGGTCAACCTATATGCATGTGCCACGATTTTGAGTTCTCCTGAGTGAACTCCTTCCTATCTAATATAGGAACGTGCTTCTAGTTTAGTCTGTTCTTCTCCATTACTCTCATAGTTGGTGACCCAAAATGCAGTGTATTTTATGTGATAATGACAGTCAGATTTGTGTCATATTCAGAGCTAGGAGATGTCTGAGGAGTCTTCATGCTCTGGTATTTATCAAAAATGTTATGTCTGTGTGGCAGATACTACAACTGGCATAGGTAGAAGGCCTGGCAATACAGCAGTGCCAGCAAGCGTATCTGCCAGGGTTAACATACACAGTTACTCTTACTGGGCTTTGTACTAGAGTGTCATGTAAGCAATTTGGCCTATAAAGATACATCTTTTATTATTTAAATATCTTAAGGCTTGAATGGAAATCGAATATAATTTAAGTTAAAAAATACCAATATTAAAAAAAAGAAAGGACGGTGCCCTTGGGTGGAGTGAAAACCTTCAAACCAAAAAATACACTATGGGAATGAAAATTTCAATAAGTCTGTTCTGTGAGCAATTACCATGCAGTGATGTTTTTGAAATGAATGCTATTCTCCAAGCTTCTAGTGTGTTTGGCTCTGTAGCAACCCTTCAGGGAATAGAAGAGCAAAATACAGGACAAGGAGCTAGGTGAGGTGGGCAGTCCCAGATTCAGGAAGCTGAAGGTCCCAAACATCATAATGAAACAGAAAGTGTCAGTTATGGGAGACCTAGCTCTTAAATGTTATAGCCAGTAACCTTCAGGTAAAGCACATGAATTCCTTTGTCATGGAGGTTGCTGTGTAGTCAGGGGCAAAATTCCTCATAAAATGTTTGACTGAACTTTGTGAATGGATTTGGTGTGACCGTTGAGACTGGGTCTGTAGAAGTGTGCCTTTCATCAAGCGTTTGCCTGAATCTATTTGGAGCATTTTAATGTTTTGGGAGAAGAACAAATATTAATGCCTAGGTTTAAACACCAACTCTGGGCATTATTTTACAGTGTATGACAAGGTCTTCATCAGAGTTCAGTGCATCCTTTCAAAATGCTTTCTTTGTGAAGCTGATTTGTTGGTCAGTTCTCAATTCAAAGGTCATTAACTAATGTTAACTAACCTTTCTGAACAGGGAGAAGATCGGTGAGAAGCTACAATTCAGAAGTAATGCAAAGTGTAACCCCTTGTGACTTCTGTGAAAGTGATTGCAGCCTGTGCCACCGAGACGGTTCTTCAGCCTTGCTTCAGCACTCTTCATTGGCCTCCTTGTTCTGCGTGCTGTTTCTCCTTCATGTAAACTTGCTGTGCAGTTGGGTGCTGTAAAAAGAAACAGATTGTTTCACATCTAAAATTTCCATAAATTATCCAAAGAAATTTTTATGTTCAGATACCAG
This sequence comes from Merops nubicus, assembly GCF_000691845.1. NCBI lineage: Eukaryota > Metazoa > Chordata > Aves > Coraciiformes > Meropidae > Merops > Merops nubicus. The sequence goes on from NW_008626191.1 coordinate 54,267, forward strand.
CCTGTCTTTAGTGATTACAGTGACCAAACTCCTGCTGTGTTCAGGGAGAGCTGGGCTGGCCCATATGGTGAATTTCTGGCTGTGCCAGAAAACTTCTTTAAGTGTCTGCTGGAAAAACTTTGCAAGTGTTAGTTTCATACTGAAGTTATTTTCTGAAGCACAAGAGTTATCAAGAAAGCAATCTGAGAAAATACAAACCTAGCTCCATGTTCCTATTCCCTTTTTACCCCAGCTTTCAATTGCGCTTGATTTTTAGGGTTGTATGTTAGTTTACCATGCTTTTCCAAAACACTATCCACTTCTCTGTTGGGGTGTTGGTAAGCGGGGTGCTGGGAGCTTAGTATCAGAGCTCGCTTTTTTTTCTGTTCTGCAGACATGACACTTAATATTGAACTTTGCTGTATGTTCTCATGGGGAATAATATGAAAAATAAAAGGGAGCTGGCTTCAGAGCAGACCCAAGAGCCAAGAAGTGCTGCATTCACAAGCTGTTGAACGCTCCAGAAAATTGTCAGGTTTTTTTTACCATTACAGAAAAGATAGGTGGATTTTTTGCCAATTCATAAGGTAATCATGTTTGAAATAGGGCCTCAGGCTCTTTGCATGCATCTAACTCTGGAAGGCTTTTACTGTAAATGTATCAAAGATGGAGTCTATGTTTGAGACTTCATTTTTCCAGGGTTATTCAGAAACAAAACTAATTCACTTTCCATGCAAGAATGCTGGTTTCCACTGGCATATTTATGGCTAGCAGGATGAAGGTTGCTTTGAGCCTTTTCTGTTTTTCCTAAGTCTTCCAGAAATGTCATTCTGGGGCATCATTTATGTCTTTGCAGTGTCACCTTGTCAGTGACTTAAGTGTCATAACCCTGAACAACTGTTTACTGTTCTCTTTGCCATGTCAACTGGTTCGCCCTGAATGTCATCTGTGCATGCAACTCCTTTTGTTGGTTGGTGGGAGAGGCTTTTAGGAGATGTGGGCTGCACATCCTCATGTTCAGTCCAGCAAAACAATTGGCATGCTTTTTTAACTTCAAGCACATCCTTGTATGCTTAAGTGCCTTGCTGAAGCGAGATGGACGAGAGGGATGCTGAAGAGCAACAGCACTTTCACAACCAGAACTGCTCTTTGTGCATGGGGAGCATCACAGGTCTGTGTGAATGTGGACCTGTGTGAGCTTGAGAGCTCTTCCCTCCTGAGTGAGGGTACGAACCTCTTCCCTGCCTGGCAGCCAGTTTGTCCTTCTTGAACAGTGCCTGTGCTATCTAATGCGTACTTCTTTTTGATAAGGAAGCCAAGCTGATAACATTCCTAGTTACTAAAATGAATTTAATAGCTGCCATGCTGACTAACATGTAGAAATTTTAAGGCAATCGATTCCCTTTCTTTTGTACCTTTTTTGAGACGGAATGTGTAGCAATGCACATGTAATAATATGGCAGTCACTTACCTTAAGCAATTTCCAAATTTAATTCAAATTTTGCTACTGTTTAAAATGTATATTTTTGTATTTTATGTTCATCTATACTTTTGTTCACAATGGAAATTAGTGTACTGTAGCATGGAAACAGGTCTGAACTTCCTGAACTGGATTCCTTCTAATACCAAGGTACAAGTTTAATACAAGGTACAAGTGCAAAACTAGTTTAGGTGGGGTTATTTGTTTTACTTAAACTGGATTTAGAATTTACAATATTTTTCACAAACTTGGGGTTCTGTTTGGTCTCTCTACAAAAGCTTATGCCTGATTCTTTGTAATCAATTCACACTTTTCACTTGTCTTTGATGCACTTTGGATCTAGCCCCTTGAATATTTGATCAGTGCCTTAACACGAGTGCCTTTGCTGCTCTGACCCATGTGAAGTAATATTGTATTTATTGAAATCCAGAGTACTACTAAGTCAATAGGATGCAGGATCTGACCTTCTGTAAATCATGCCAGACTAACATGACCAGAGCTAATAGAAACCAAGATACAAACTGAAACACATCTTTGCATCTCCAATCCTTTACCCGTGTATGAGAGTATAGATTGAATTGTGCCATATGTAAGATCTGGAAAACATTCAACATCCTTAAACTGGGATATGTTTTGCTGTGGGTTTGATTTCTTGGTGGCCTGTGAAAGCAGGTCTTCTTTTGCCTTTGGAGAAAGCAACCTGCACATGTCATTTGCCTCTGTTTAATATAATTTCAAGAACCCAAGGCTCATATACTTTCAGTTTTTACTATATGTAGAGTTTCTAAGAGGGACTGATACCTGAGTGGTCTTAGGATAAAGAGGCTTAATTTCTAGTCAAGGTGTAGTGGAGATAAAATGCTCGTTTGCAGTAGGAGCAAATTGGTTTTATTTTGCAGGCAGTCCTAGCTTCTTGAATATCCTTCAGAAAAATGGATTTAAACTGCTCAGTCTAATTGCAGACAGTGCAGCTTTTATTAGTATTCCCTTACATTTGTTTTTGAAACAAACAACACATGGTTTTAAATGACTCTTGGCTGTCTTGCACACCCTACTAAGAAGCATCAGTCATAATGCACCATGTCATGGAAATTGTCAGAGTCAGTGAACAAACATCCACTTTTATTTTACTTTTTTCTATACAGCAGGCATGTCATTACAGACATCCAGATCCTGCCTCTGTACTAAGCTATTTTAAAGGAACAGTGTACATCTTATAACTTTAAACAAATGTTTACACCAGGTGGTCTTTAACAGGTAGGACAAGAGGAAATAGCCTCAAGTTGTGTCAGGAAAGGTTTAAGGTTGGATATTAGGAAAAAATTCTTCACAGAAAAAAGTTGTAAAGCACTGGAACAGGCTGCCCTGCAAAGTGGTGGAGTGCCCATCCCTGGAGGTATTTAAAAGACTTGTAGATGTGGTGCTGAGGAACATGGTTTAGTGGTGACCTGGCAGTGCTCAGTTAACAGTTGGACTCAATGATCTTAAAGGCCTTTTCCAACCAAAACGATCCTATGGTTCTATGCCAATACCTTCAGTCACTTTGCAGTTGAGGCTAGTGCTTTAAATGAGTTGCAGAAGATAAATTTTGTATTGTATTGGCAGTGAATGGAACAGAGAAAAGGGAGTATTATGTGGCATGCTGAGGGTTTTTTCCTTTCATCATTATTATATAGGAACCTTTACACAAATGCTTACCGTATAAACTTTTTCATTGCTCTGTAAAGTCAAATTTTGATGTTACAGGCACCATGCTCCCACTGAAGTTACCAAGATGCCTTTTAGCAAAAAATCTTTAGTAACTCTTTAGGAGCAAGGTCTTTAAGGAGCTTTAAGTAGTGATGCTAAAGCCAATCAGGAAACGGATTTTGTGATGGAGTCTTCACGTTGCATTGTCTGAACATTTCTGTGGGATTGGCTGTTTCTTTGAAATCTGAATATTCCCTACTACTTCCCATGCCCTTTTCAGCCACATGCTGCCAATGGATATGGTGTTTGCAGGGCCATTCATATTTTATTAAATCAGTAAGTAATAGTCATTTAGTTAGGTTTGAGTTTAAAACAAAACCATAATGCATTTTAAAGGATCTCCCTCCCCAGATTCTACCTTGGCTGTCTTTGGTGACCTTAGGCGAGGTTTTCTCTAGAGATTTTGCTGTAGTCATCATCTAGAAACCTTCTATACCGAGGACTGTTGTACAGATCAGGGAGTGAGTGCTGCCAAATGGGCTTACAGCACCTCAGAGTCTGCCTGCCGGGAGAGCTTGATGGCTGGTTTGGTTCCCAGCATGTCACCACCATGTTCCCATTTACTTAATAGGCAGGAGCTTGTGGCGTTTGCACATCAGTGGCATGTGATAAAAGGGGAAAGGGGCCAAACTGGTGCAGGAGAAACAGATGAGCCAGGATTCAGTGCTAAGTGCCTCTCTTTTGCCTTGAAAGTCACTGTTGAAAATCAAATTTAAGATTGAAAAATTTGTTTTATTCAGTTTTCAAAATATTATCCTAGTAATATTTCTCCAAATGTGGTGTTCAAGGTGGCATGAATATTGACAATACTTGGTTTAAGCAGATTGCTGTAGAAAGCATATGTGTGTATATATATATAGCAAATATATAGGCTCCAGTGTGCTACAGTATGCAATGTATGTGCAATTAAAAACATACCAGATCTTCACAAAGTGCCCAGACCAACAACACTGTGTGATGTTCTGTTTTTCAAAACATTCACAGTTAGGTTTTTAGGAAAGATTACATACAAAAAGCAAGCGGGACCTAATGGCATAATTTTTCTATCCCAAACCCTAAGAAACAGTATTCAGTTTTAATGGCCAATAAGATTTCTGTTACAGCCTTTCTTCTTCTATAATAAATCTTTATTCAGTGAACCATATTTATGTGCTTAGTCCTCTAAATACATAGAAGATTTTAAAATTAGATTTTCTCACTTGTAATTTATCCATAAAATATAAAAGCTGTTATGTGATCGGATCTTTAAGAGTTATTGTTAGATTCTTGTTTTCCCCGTGTCAAAATATTTGACTGCACTGTTGTTTCTTTTTCAGTTTATTGTGTTTTTGTGTGCCGCTTGGAAATATCATTGCACTAGTGCTATTCTATGCAATAAAGTCTGGCAGTGTGCTGTGTTAGATCCATCCAGTCATTATTTTTCCTAATGCTCGTTATTTTTGGATGTATGTGAGCATTAATTGCTGATTTGAATCACCAGAACTCCAGCATTAAAATTTGTCTTTAATTTCAAATCATATGTTTTATTTCTGTATTTCTTAGCGGTTACCCAAAAGCTTCATCAATCTCGCTCAGATTTTATGATGTTCTATTATGAACTGATCTTGTGTTGTGGTTTTTTTTAGTATTGTTAGGTTGAGTGGGATACTAATATGAAGAAGAAAATATAAAAAGTGTTGGTTCAAAGGAGAAGTATCTTATAAGCGGGTATAATGTACCATACATTAGCTGTCCTTGCATCTCTTTTTCCATATCAGGCCTTAAGCAATTTGAACTAAAATTCTTGGCTGCCTTTACATGTAGTCAGATACCTACTTTGATCTAGTTTACAATCATCATACTCATTTCCACTTTTGATCAGATCAGAAATGGTAGAAAAAGAATGGTTTTATGAGCTGTTCTGAGCAAACGGAGATGAACTAACATGCCAGCTATGCAAATTGTTTCTGTCTTTTCAGAGAATAAAACAAATGTTAAAGAACTAGACTATTTCACAGGATTTTGGAAAGGTGTCATTGATTTCTTTGTCTTCAAATAAAATTTGCAATAGCTATTTTTAAATTCTATTAAAGGTGACTTTTAATAATATATGCCTAGTGTTTGCTTAACAATACAGCTACCTGTGGTAGGCCACAGTTTGAATACATTGTCAACGACTACCCACCCTCAGCACATCTTGGGGGCTGCCTCACCTGTGTTTTCAAGCTCATAATCTGAGGTGGTTTCAATGGTCAGGCTGCAGGTCATTGTTTGGGACTTTTCCAGCTAGGGGTCACCTAGTTTTAAAAACATTATTTTCTTCAACATGAAGTTATTGGAAGCTTTGCTCTTACCTTTAAGAGAAGTAGTATAAGTAGTCTTAGGTGATGGGCAGGCTCCTTGTGGTCACAGAGAACCCTGGGGCCTGTACTGTTTCTGTGACCAGGAGCAAGCTGATCAGATACAGAACTTACTGCTGTCCGGTGCCTGAACTGGCAGTGAAAGAGCTCCAAGAAATATTTATGACAATATATTTTATAAAAACCCAATTGTCTATGTACTGTTTTTTCTTTCCTAGTGAACTGCTATTTTAACTGTCATTTTTCGTGCTGTAGAATTTTGGTCTCCATAACACTACCTTACCCTTTTTCTTCTTATAATTCTCTTCATGTTCCTCTTGCCTGCCCTTGGAAGAGCTTCTTGGCCCATTTCAGCTTAGAGATCAGGATCTGCTCAACCTTGTTCGCCTCTTTTACCCTGACCTCTCGGTGATCTCACCCATGAGCTCAGCAACCATCCCTGTGCTGATGTCTCAGAGATCTACCCTTTCCTTCAGACCTTTTGTTGCCTGTCAAGACTAAAATCCTTTCCGCTTTCAGTTACCTATAGCTATCAACTCAAATTCGGGATGGATAAAGGACGTTTGGGACTTGCCAGCACAGATTTATGAAGCTGAAATCATGTTTATCTAACCTGATAGCTTTTTGTGATGGGAGGGTTGGCTGTGTGGATGAGGAGAAACGGCATATTTTTATCTGGACAGTATGACTCTCTCTCATAACATCCTCATAAACCGGTGAAGTGTGGGCTGAATAGGCTTTGTATTGAGGTGACCTGAAAACTAGCTGAATAGCTGGACTTAAGGGGGTTGTGACCACCAGCACAAAGCCCAGCTGGAGAGCAGTCACCGGTGGTATACCCCAGGGGTCACTACATGCATAATGCTGTGTGTGCTTTTATATACACTAAAAATGCTGTATGACTGCTTTCCTGCTGTGGTGGTTTGAAGCTGGCCAGCTGCTAAGCACTTACCACTGCTCACTCACTTCCTACCTCCAGTGGGATATGGGAGAGAATCAAGAGGTCAAAGACAAAAGCTCATGGATTGAGATGAAGACAGTTTAATAGGGGAAGGAGAAAATAGGGGAAAAAAACCCCACAACAACAAATGATGCAAGGCAATCTCTAACCACCTTCTACCAGTAGACCAATGTCCAACCAGTCTCTGAGCAATAGCTGCTTTGGAAAGTATCTCCAGTTTTATTGCTGAAGCATAATGTATGACACGGAACATCGCTTTGGGTAGTTTGGGTCAGCTGTCTCCTCCTAACCTGCTGGTCACCCCCAGCCTAAGTAGTGGGAGGATAGTGTGAGGAACGGAGAAGGCCCTGAAACAGCTAAAACATTGTTGTGTTCACAACACTGTTTTGGTCACAAATCTGAAATGCAGCACCATGCAAGCTTCTATGAAAAAATGAACTCCATCCCAGCCAGATCGGTTTACCTGCAGACCCCTGCAGCAGGTTTCCTTTGCTGTGATTTTTCATGTGACAGTGTGTTTGAGTGCTGACAAGCCTTATGCTCCCATGGAGCTGTGAGATACCGCAATGACCAGCACCTTGCAGTTTGTGTTCTCTGCCTGTGTATATCTGCTGTTGTCTCTTCCCTGCTAGTGAGATTACAAACCTCTTGCCTTACTTTTTCTGGCATTGATACAAGTTTGTTGCAGTAGGGTTTCTCACAGCATATTCCAATAATACCCTTTTATGAGGAAATACAGTAAAGCATAGGAGTATAAATTTGGAACTATGTTATTCTGATAGAGCTTAAAATACCTCAGATGTACAGATCAAGAATCCATTGAAGTAAAATTACTGTATTAGTTAGCTTTGAAAAAATCCTGTTCTATCATTTATTTTGCTCACCTAGGGCTCTCCCTGCAATCCTCAGACCTTGTAGAAAATACACCTATTTCCAGATGGCAGCAGATGATAAAAGATACAGAAAGTTTCAGTCTTGTTTCTTGCTCTTTTCTCCCCATATGTGTAACTGCTTTAAGAGCTGCAGGATTGTGGGTTTATATTTTTTGCCCAGTATGAGAAGATAATAAAGCAATAAAAATACTCTGCTTAATATTATTGCCATATGTTTTAGTTGTGTGTTCTTATCCTTAACACATAACTTATGCTGATGTTCCTTTAATAGAAAAGCACTTCCCAAAGTGGAAGATGGTTTCATGGTTTTTCTGTTTTCTAAAAATATTTTCCCTTATGCTCAAGACAATGTTTGCTCAGTTTCTACCATTTGTTTTTGCTCCCTTTCTTCTTTTTCCTCATTATTGGCACACCAGGGACTGAGGAGTGATAATCTGTAATGGCAATGAGAATTGCAGCAGGCTGTGACTGCTGAGTGTGGAGAATATAAATTTCTAATAGTACAAAATGGTGGATGCTGTTTGCAGGCTTTGCAAATTATCCTTTTCTTGTTTTGCCTTTGATTCCTTTCATTTGAGTTGACTCTTCTGTCACTAGCATGTAGCTGCATTCACAGTAAACATGGCACAGTCCTAAGGGTAACAGGACTGTGACCTTAGGGGAGTAACTGAGGAGAATCTTTCTATACTGTCTAAATAGTTGATGGAAGGAGATGAGTTTTTGAAAAGAGTAAGTCAGAGCACCTAAATGATCACTTGATTTATTTATTTGTTGTGCTTCTGCTGTAGAGGGAGCCTAAGAAAACTGATATTCTTGTGAAAGTATCATAAGTGTCATTAACCTCAGTAAATTCAGGCGAGAGATGTACTATACCTCTAAGGGGGAGAAAGGGTTAGATACAAACCACCAGTGCACTCTTTGGTTTCTTCTGAGAATAACCCAAGTCCCTGGCATAATAAAGTCCTCAGACTCTGTCAGAGGTGGAGCACCCCTTAAGCAAGACATGCCTTGTGAGTGAGATGCTGGGGTTGGAGCCCCGAGCCTCGAATTAAGGTTGACATACGGGTGATTCCCACAGCCCTTCATACAGAGGTGGTGAGTTTGCCTTATAGCTTCCCCCCAGGGTGCGGCCGGCCCTGCAGGGAGAGCCAGAAGGGAAATGAGCCCCAGGGGTCCTGCACTGAGTTGACAAAGGTCAGGTGTGTGCCTGGGGATAAAAGCTGGGACCACTTGCAGGGAGTCAGGAGTGTCTGTCTGTGGAGTGCACTTCCCAGAGCTTCCTGGTTCCGGGCAGACCTCCTGACTCTCCCTGGAGCTGGGCCCTGGTCTGTTTAGACCTTTGTGAACGCGGGCAGATCAGGTGAGAGTCGCCATGTGGGCACCTTTCTCTTATATGTTTAGCTCTCTGGTCTGGCTGTTTCCCATGCCAAATATGGGAAACCTCGGGTCTCTGTTCATACCACCTGTTGTGGGCCGAGTCATGACTTTTGTGGGATTGTTGGGGGTGGCGTCAATTATGTACCAGCTGATTGTACCTTGTTTGTACCTCCAGCGATCATTCATGGAATATCCTTCTTGTCTACAATACAGTCTGCGTATTGGTTCATCTTCCTGCTGGCTGTATCATTTTTGTTGGGCCTGGTCATTGGCAGAACAGTGAGACACGGAGCTGCTTCATACAGTGACCACCTTTGCAGTAAATATTTTTTTTTCTGTATGAAAAATAATGCAATCTAACACAGTCTCAACTTCCAGGGTTGCTTTTACCCGAGTGCATGCTCTGACCAAGTACAGCTGTATTTGTCTAGGCAAAGGAGAAGTTAAAACCTCATTCATCAGAGTTTCAGATAGCCTTGAACTGTGAGAGATTAAGAATAAATTTGATGTAATAAAGAGTACTGTGCAGCTAAAATTTTCATACTTTTTTTTTTTTTAAGCCTCATCCGCTGGTTTCGTGACTGGGCTGGATGTGTTTCTGCTGTTAACCACTATAACGCAATCCCTAAGTACTACTGGTGCAAGGATACCTGGATGGAATTGCCACTTGCTTATTCTTCTGGGTTTCAAAAGCCTTAAAATAACTGTTTGTTGCAGTGAAGAAGGATTATTTTTTGAAGCCCTAGAAGGGACAGTTACATTGAATCATGTTTCACAAGGGTGTGCTGGGGTCCTATTTAGAAAGCTAGAAAAGAGCCCTGTTAAGTTTGCAGACAGCAATAGGCTGGGGGACTTCCAGCACTACAAAGACCAGAATTCAGGTTGACCTTGACAAAATGCAGAAATGCTCTGTAAATATCAGTTCCCCTTTAACAGAGATAAGAGCAAAGCTGTGTGTTCAGGAAAGGCAATGCTGATCTGCCTCTGTGTTCAGGAAAGGCAATGCTGATCTGCACAGATGCAGATTGGGAAACGACTAACAAGGTAGAAATTCTTCTGAAGCAAAGCAAAGAAATTCTTCTGATGCAAAAGGATCATTCACTGAATGCAGGTCAAGCTTTTGCATCTGACAACGTTTGTCAATCTAGTGCAAAAGAAGCAAACGCACTGGGTTGTGTAAGTGGGAGTGTTGTCCGAAAAGCAGTGCTTTCTCCATCCAGCACTGTCAGTCCCAGCTGGAGTAGCTGCTCCTGCATGGGCACAGCACTCCAGGGACAAGGGACTCCAAAGGGAAATGGCAGCCAGAATGATCAGGGATTTTATCTGTGATTTTTATCACAGATAAAATGTACATATAAGGGTTTGAGGAGTGCAGTGGTTTAACCTAGAGAAGAGGCAGCAGAGGTTAAGTGAATAACAGTTTATCATAGAGGTTATTATAATATTAAAATTAGTAAAGAGATTGTAGATATTAATAGAAGAGTCAAAGGATGTTGAGTATCTACATTTCTGAATGTTTAGCTTGTGGGCTAAATAATATCATGGAGGCCTGCGATATGAAATCCAACTGTTGTAGCTGGACAGCTGGAAGAGTGTGAAACCTGAGAGTGGGGTTTTAAGCAGTTAGGTACAAATGAGCTAGAGATGCCTGGGCTGCACTGGGAGACTAACAAAGGTTGATGTATGACAGTGTGGGAGCTCACGGAGGAGCTGTTGTAAATCCTGCCTGGGGCATGGACTTGATTTCTCAGTGTCCCTGACACTCTTACTTAGCTGGGTCAAAACCCTGACATGGGCTCTACTTCCATAAGGCCATAGCAAACACTTAAATAAACAGTTGCATAGCAGAATAGACTTATTTAGATGCAAAATGTGCTTTGTGTTTGTATTCCTACCAGCAATTTACATTTGTCTTATAATTGAGGTAATATTTGTTGCTTTTCATGTCCTGTTTCATTTTCTTCATTTGCCTTCAGTTTTAAGTCTCCTATGAAAACCATACTGCTGATTCCTTCCAAGCTGACTACAAGTACTGTGTTGTAGTTTTACCCTGTAATATATTTTATGTAGTTTTATGCACTGCTGTCTGCCACAGTCTCCCAGCTGATATATGAACAGATTAATAAAGCTAGAAGTGTATCTTCTAGGCCAACACTTTTATTATGGTCATTGAGAATGCAATAAAATTGATTTACTGTTCATGAAAGCATGTAAGAAAAGGGAAACCCACTGACTTTATTACAATGCCATTCAATACACTTTATTATTAGAAGAAAGTCATATACAGTTAAATTTTTAGATGATTTAAAATTTGTAGAGTTTCAGAGAACTGCAGTCTGATAAGAAGTGCTTGGTACCATGGTCTCCATACTGGGTCACATATGGAAATTTTAATTTCAATTTTGCCAATAATTGTTTAATTTCAAAATGTTTCTGTATTTGGAAAAAAAGAGATTCTATAAATGTAACCTGGAACAACACCTTAAATCAAGTTTAACTAATAATGAAAACTCTTTTGTTTTGTTTCAATATTGATATTAGCCCTAGATAAAGCAAACTGGGAAGATGAGATCTTTAGACTATGAACCAGGTCCTAGAAAAGTGGTTTTGGTACAGGCTACTAGATAACGCATAGAAGCAACCAGAGCTTGAGATTAAGTGTAGATATTCCTGTAAACATACTGTCTTTTCCTACACAAGGAGTCCTGGAAGTGTTCAGGCAGATGCATGTAAGTGTTGTGTGTATGTGTGTGAGTGGTGCAGAAGTGTTGATTCTTTTCTTTTTTTTTTTTTCCTGACCTATGGACTCCTTTACAACTTTTACACTTGCAGAGGAAGCATAAGTTGGTGGTGCTCATTTTCAGACCTTGGTGTCCCATTCCTTATGCTGTGGTAGCACATGTCTGCCTGGCACTAGGAGCATGTTCATGTCTTGAAACCAGCCGAGAACTTCGTCTCTGCTACTTAGACGAGGGAGGATTTTAATACGTCTGGAGAAAAGAATAAGAAATCGTATCCCTAATAAAGTGGAACAAAATTATATAAAAAAAGAACCACTTGATCTGGTTCACAACAGCTGCCTACCAAAAAGGCTCTGTGGATTTCCCTGGGGATTCTTCTGGCTCATGATGATGGAAAAGGAGGACTGGCCTGAGTGATACTTTAGGTAAATGGGTAGACATTGTTTTATATTTTTTTTTTTTTTTAGAGATGAATGCTTATTAAAATGCCGGATCAAGGGTCAGGGATAGTAATATAAGCACATGTGGAAATAATGTACTGAGAAAGCTTTTCGTTTCATATGGAGAAAAAAGATAGCAGCCAACTCTGGCTCAGTGGGTAACTAATTAAGCCAGAGATCTCTCTGTACATTGTATTCTAAGTTCAATACAAGAGTGTGCATCAGCAAGGTGCCATATGATTTTTCCTGTATAGTTTGCAATGTGATTTCAGGAATGAACTATGTACCATCACCATAGTGATCATTTAAAGATGAATGGATTGTCTGGATGTTAGATGAGAGTCAAGATGATTAATGTATCTTGTTCCTGTGCATGGTCATTTTCCTTGATCAGTTGCTTCATATGCACCGTAGGTCTGCTGTTTCTTCCCCCCTGGTTTTAATTGGATCTTACTTAGAATAATAAAAATATGAATGCTTTTTATGTTGAACAACATGAAATTGTCTTGAGACAGTTGTAAGGATTGGGTTTGCTGTTGCTACATATTGTGTGCTCCATTTAAAATGGGATGCTACAGCTTTCGTGGTTCCTTCTCTGGCTTCATCCAGCATTTTTCCAGTACACGGAGACCAACCACAGTGTAGAAGACTTTTACTATAAGCTACAGGAGAAGTAAAGCCCCCTCCCCCCCAAAAGGTGTGAATTCTTTGTGAGGGAGCACAGCATGTGGTCTTAAAGTGGTACCTCTCAACAAAGGAGTATGAGACATTTAACAGTGCCTTATACAGAAAACGAAGCTTAATATGACCTATCCAGCTTTGCCTCAGCTGCTTCTCCGGTTTCATTCTTTTTTCCCTTAATAAGACTTCATTCTTCTATATTTGCAATAAATGGGACTGGGACAATTCTACACCGGATCAAATACAGGAACACTCTCAAACACAAATGTAGGTCCTAAGTCCCTCTAGATCACCACATTTCACCTGGAAACTGGTTGGGTGCATCTGGCTTACGGGAGGTTCATACCTAGCCCTTTTCTCCAGAGGTGATTGAAAACAAGTTATATGAACTATAAATAAAGCCAAGTGCCACCTTGTGCTCCCCAGGCCTGGGTAGCTGCAGGCACATGGTGACAAGGAGGGAGGCAGTAAGCACAGGTGGCTGCATGAAGCAACAGCAGCCTGGCAGGCAGTGCTTGGTGTTTGCCAGGCATGACAGTGGCCATCTCCCACTTGGGGCAGCAGCCAGCCTCTACACCTGCTCACCAGCCAAAAGAATATAAGTCTGTCTGAGAGATAAGGGAAAGCTGGCTACGTGGAAGAAGAAAGCAAGAGAAGGAGAAGGAGCAAAACTTGTTGGACCACTGATGCTATATTAATGTATAGATTGGTATTTATTCCATGCCTGTGACAACAAAACTGACTTTTCATGCTGTTATTACCTGACCAGTTTTACAGGTCTCAGTATACATTCCTACATTTATTCCAGATGCATTTTATTGGCCTGAACATAACTCTCTTGCTCTACACCACGTGTAGTGTAAGTGCACACTCTGTGAAGGATGTCAAGGAACATGCATACTAGCATAAACAAGCCCAGCAATTCTTGTCAACAATGTCAAGCTGCAGAGGAAAAAGGCAAATAACAGAGTCTGATGTATAAACATGAGTACACTTGGGAGACGTGGGACATCCGTCCACTTCCAGCCACTGGGAATGCCAATGATGGGTTTTGCTGAGGTCTGTGGCAGGAAACCAGCGGTCTGGCTGTGGTGCTTGCAGGGGCAGAAAACAAAGTTTGTGTAGGAAGTAAAGCCACCAGAAGAAGGTTAAATGAATTCGGGTTGCCTGAAGCCCCTGGAGGTAGATGTGTGGAATAAGATGTTTCTCTGTGAACTATGTCTAGCTGTATCAAAAACTCTTGAAAAGTAGAGGAGAATAAGTTGTTTGCTGTGACCATGGCAGGTAAGATCAGAAGCAGGTGATTAAATTGCTGAAGAAAAGTTTCAGTTTAAACATCAGGGAGAACCTTCCTAATGGGACAAACAAACTGTGGGATAGGCGGCTGTGGTAGACGCAGCCTGTTTCCTCAGCAAGACACTATTAAAAAGAAAGCTAGACCAACATCTGCTAATAATGACCGGGGTCTGTGTGAGTCTGTCTAGGTGGTAGAGATGGAATAAGCAATCTTTTGATATCCTCTGCAGTACTGTTTTCTTATGAGCTGACATCTGCAAGCTCTGCTGCGGCAGCACAGCGTTGGACTTTTGTAAGAGACCTCCTGAGGTGTTCAGGGTGTAATTTTCTGCTGATGCTAAGGTAAGTGCTGAAAAACTGCTTTGAATTTGCTGGAGTTACAGTGGGTTGTCTGGTGTAAATGAAAATCTAGCTCATAATCCTCTCCGTAAGTCAATGCTAATTATTTAAAGCCCAGTGTGGGACCACTAGGACATCAGACTTCTGACTTAGAGTTCACAGTATTTTTAAAATGAAACAGTCACTCTTAAAAATGCCTCACTAGAAAGTATAGGATCAGGCACCCTATAAGAAGGGATATCAGATACAGTGATCTGAATTTCTGAGTCTTTCAGGAGTGGTCTATGCCTAATAAATGTGAGCAGGCAACCTAACTACAGATCTGAGTTGCACAAACGTATACTTTTCTCTCAGACTGTTTCTAAGATAAGGCTGAATCATATCATAAGTTTTATAGCTTTCAAAGTCCAGGTCCTCATTATTACAAAGGTATTTATATGATGTCTTTGTGACTGTGCTGGTTACAGACGTGTTATTAGATTACAGTGTGCAGATTCAGCTTCAGAGTATGAGCAAGCTACTTGGGGAGTGTTTTCATTCGTGGCTATGACTCTGTGCCAAGTTATGTCTTCCACACCATATTTCTGCTGAACTGTCCTAGTTTTTCACCGTTTTCTTCTCTAAGGATAAAAATCAAAATGCTAAGGGTTACAAAACCAGAAAAATGGTACTGAGTATACCTTGGGTACCTAACAACACTCACAGAAAACAAGATTATGGTAATGGAGATAACAAGAACACTTTAGTTACACTTTTCCATTAAACCAGAGCTCATGTTTGCTTGCCCAAACAGATGTTGAACAAATGAACTGAATTAAGTGTGTGCTGAAGGCGGGCTGTTAGGCAGAAGTGCAGCTCTACACCCTGTACTTTTAAAATGTATCTATAGATGAGGCTGGCATGGCCTCAGTACTTCCTGTTACCATATTTCTTGCTGTACTTAGTTTTGACACATTTTAAGTACTTTGACTGGCTGTCCAAGGGCCTCAGGAGTCCAAGACTACACGAGACCCCAAGAGTCAGGGCCCTCTGAGGGTATCTTAGGCTTAGGAGTCCTCATGTTGCTTCTTGGCCCTGGTCTTGCTGTTCTCTGGCACCAAGGTGATGGAGGATAAAGGCTCATTATTTCAGTGATTAAATATCTATCATAACTAATACATTCACTGGTGGGCTGGAAATCATGGTATAATGGGTGATTGTTTCCTATTTATTAACAAATTGCTTCTCCAGGAAAGATTGTTTTGAGGATTGAACCTTGAAGGGGTCAACCATGCAATGGACTACTGTAGGGCACCAGTTTAGGTAGGAGACATTGGCTGTGGGATGTGGATGTTGGCAATGAGAGCTGATAACTATTGGCCTGATTATCCAAAACAGAAACAACTCCTGTTCCTTAGGAGGCTGACACAACTGCAAGATGGAGATTGGTGACAAGTAACAAATAGGGAATTTCTCTTTTCCAAGTGAAAATACTCCCTACCTCCATAAAGGCAACTTGGAGAGAGAATGAGCAAGGATATAGAGAAGTCCTGACATCTTTAAGCTTTTGGCTCTTGAAAAGTTCTCTGACAATTCTCTGTGTCTTTTCAAATATTCCATTTACACTTACAGAAGGAAATCTGGCCTGGTCATTCAGCAGCACTGCTTGCTAGAGCTCCTCGTTATCATTTCAAGTGAGCGTGAGAATGACAGAGAATGTAGCTGCACCCAACCTGCAGGATTATGTGGGAACCATGATAACTTTAAGGAAGGATTTTTAACTCCTGTTACTAGTTTTGCATATCCACATTTGTATGACTTGAATAGAAGCACAGCAGTTTGTTATTTTCTGTTCTACAGCTTGCAGCTGCATATATAAATACTTCAGATTTGAAATTCTCCCAAATCTGTGAAATCCCCAGTGATGTAGGCCTTATATCCTGGCAGAAATTCAGCTCAACGTCTCCAAATGAGTGTTGATGAGGTATGCACGCTCATCAAATACTTTCTGTATTTCCATTCTTCTGGGATGCAGATGCTTGTGAAAGAAGCCACAATGCTGGGCCAGAGCAAATATCAGAAGTGCTGCCCTTGAGCCATTGGAGCCTTACCAGCTGCGAAACAATTGATTGCATCCATGTTAAAAATGAACTGCTGTGTTATTAACTTTTTAAAAATTATTATTTCTTGGTGAGAGTAGTAATCTAAACATTAGCACAAATTGGTGCACATCTTGCAGCGCTTAGAGCACAGGCAGATCCAGGCATGAAATTTTCATTGGATGCCACCAATGAGTCTCAGCTGAGGCACCTTCTCAAAGTGCAGATGTAATGCCCAGCTTCTAGCTGCACATATTTTGATTTTTTAGGCCATCTTCAAGTACTTATATTGACTATTTCAGAATCAGAAATGGAGATTAATTTCTATTCTTGGTTTCTGAAAATCCCAGAGTCCCAAGGAGCTGTAAGTGATCTGCTCCCTCCAAAATGAGCTCACTGCTTTCTGGTGCCCTTACTACGATTCTATGAACTTACTGGTAGGTCCACGTTGAAAAAAACATTGCCAATAGTCCAAAATAAAAAAAAAATCTTCACAGAGAGTATTGGCATAACTTGGGTAGTGCTTAGTGAGTGAGCCTTGCTGGGACTGAGAACCAAGTAACAGTAGGTTTTTTTAACCCTTTTAACAGCCCACTGCAACTCTAGTTCTACTCCTCAGCATACTGTATTGGATTTTATGTGGTTTTACTAGAATAGTCAGTTTTTGTGCAAATCTTCCCATACATAAAGTTAAGTGGAGAAAATTAAGGAGATAGAAAGATCAAATGACTATGCTGTTATTTTTTTTCCCTTTTATTTCAGCAAAGCATACAAAGCTTATGTACCATCATATTTTATGAAAGGGGCTGATGCTTAAGCAGACGAAGTTCACATATAATTTGTCATTGAAAATCACAGTTTTTTAGCTTATTTGGGAAATGACACTAGTTTAGAGAAAATGCATTCATCCACTGGCCATTTTCACTGAATCCTGTGCCCAACCCATCCTATCAGAGTCCCAAAGCCACAAGAACTGAGCAATTTTCTCTTCAAGCTTCCAGATGATCTACAAGTGTTTCAGTAGGTCTTGTGTAGACTACTAATACAAAGCTAGATCCCTTAATAAAAGAAGGAATGTGCAGTTCAGTATTAAAATATTTTTTAAACAGGATCTTCTTTTAAATGTAATTATAGAAATAATTTATACCTGTTTTTATAACAGCATATCAGATGAACTATTTCAGATCCATTCACTAGAAAATTTTGCAAAAAAGAGAATATTTTCAAAAGCTCAAGAAGCAGTTTAGTCCCTATCTGCTGTAAGCAGCAAATTCCTACTTTGAAAAATCTCCCATAACTGATTGTAAATGATGCACTAATTTCCTAAACAAGTTTTCTGAAGCCAGATTCTACTTCAGATCAACCTTCTTGACAGCCTTTCAGGTGCTAAACTAATGGAATATACTTTCCAGCCTCAGCTGAGTGTAAACTAATTGAAAATTTGTCAACCGAAAATGTTCTAGTCAAATCGCTAAACAGCTGATTCATGTTCTTTTTCCTGGGATTTCTGAAACTTTATGCACGTGCACATAATATTGAATTTTAAAAGGTGCAGTGGAAGAGCAGTTGTCACTTCAGCATGCTCAGGTAGGTCAGGACTTGGTGCATATGCAGTTGTAACTGATTGTATTGCTACTGTTAGCTGAGACAGCTAAGGAGTCCTTCTCAGTGGCCCAAACACACCTATGCCAGGCATTGTACAATTATGGTCCCTACTCCAGAAGACTCCCTATCAACCCATGAAACAGGGAGGACACAGAAGGATATGGACAGATGAAGGAACATGAGGAAATAGTGAGACAAATACACTATGAATCAAGATTGATCTACCTGCTGCTCTGTATGTTTAGCAGAGTCCAGGTATAGACAAAATTCTGGACTAGATCCTCACATCTTCTCTTTGAATTTCATTAAAGCTACAAAGAGTCAATACCTATGAACTAACTTTACCTATATTTGATTTGGGCTTTTGCTGCTTTGCATAACTGGTACTTTGAAGGCACGTAAAGATCATTAACATTGCTTTGATTAGCACCCTTAGTAGTGTCATTATCAGTTTTTAGGATCAGAGGAAGAACTGTAATGGGATTTGAGTTCAGCAATAAAATTTTGAAGCAATTGCAAATTGGGGGGTGATTGTCTCTTGGTTTAAATGTTAAAAAAATAATGCCTTCCTTTGTTTTTATTATTCCCCCACGTAACTAAACAGTTGTTCTGGAAATATCATTAAAATCTATTTAAAAAAAAAAATTAACAATAAGAGAAGTTTTATTATTGCATTCAATTTTCCCCGTGGAAAACAGTAGGTTTTTAATGTAGTTGAATGTCAAAGCTCTGCAGATGTAGTTGAGCTTTTTAAAAGAAACAGTTAATTAAATAGAAGTGGCACTTGCCTGATGAACTTTCCTCTCTTTTGGATGACTGCTGCTCCACCTCTGTGTGCAGAACTGATGAGTGGAAAAATCACAAAAACTGAGAAATGAAAGAAATAAAAAGCACCCTAAAATTGCTATCTCTGTCTCCAGTTCAGCAAATACCATATTCATAAATAGAAAGGATGATCATGGTATTCTGGAAATGCCTTGCCATGCAGAAGGTGATTCAGAAATGGACAAAGTCCAGAAGAAAGATGGGAGTAGTGAGAAGAGAGGGAGAATTCCAGGTTTTATAACGTTGGAAAATTTGAATCAAACTTGAACTTCATTAAAGTTTCCGAGTTTCTGTCCTGAAATTTGGAAATATCAGAACTGTACAACTTCTCCAGTGGCTTAATACTTCTGCAGCTTGAGGAGAGATGATAAAGCAGCTCAATTCAGAGTTAGCTCCAGAGAGCTCCTGCATCTTAGGAACATATGCTGCTGAGTACTGTAATAGAGCCAACAGTTTTATGCCTCCAAGAGTTTGACCTCATTGCAAAGGCTTAGGAAGCAAAGTGTTTTAGGACTGGGAAAATCTTTATCAGACAGCTATACTGGGAAATGTTTGGGTATAAGTGAAGGGTAACATACATTCTTGTATAGTTAAAAAGATATGTGCTCAACTGGCTGTACTTCAGAATGCTGTATGTACTGCTTGGTAGGTGGTACGTGATGTCTATGAACATCTGGAACTATCAGATAGTATTTTTCATAAACAGTTGGTGCTATGATCATTTTGCACTTTTTCACAAGCTCAGAGGTCTATTAGAAGATGTTCCAAAAGCTGAGCAATGATTTACAATTTTGAAACAAAAAGAAAATAAGCAAGAAATGGATGCAGATCCCCAGACACATATGTTCAGAAGGCATTTTTTTACCTGCCACACTGAGCTGCAAGCACAAGGGCCTCCTGAGTGCTCAGTTGCAAGAGTACAAGATGGCCCAGATGACTGTTTTGGCCTGACGCTTATTGTTGCCAGTGCATTGGGATAAAAAGGTGTAGTATTGATCATGTTGACACAATTCCAGGAGACACCTGCAGAAATTTCCTAAAATTCTTGGTTTTCTCTTTCTCTTCTTTCCAGTTTTTGCTAAATTTAAATTTTCAAACTAAGATATTCTTGAGAGATTTCTATTTTGAGAGTTTTTCACAATGAGCACATTACATATCTTTGCAGTATCATCATTCAGCACTTTATGGCAATGATTTCATTCTGTAAAAGTTGTAGTTCACCATAAAGTTAAGGAAAAGACCATAAAACTTTGCTGGAATTGTAGAAAAAATTTGGAAGTCTAACTGACCAAGCAGAAGCTTGGAAATTTCAGTAAGCTGATGTTCGGATTTGATTCAAATATTCCAGGTTCACTGAGTTGTGATAATTTTCCTGACCTCATTTAATAAAAATACCTTAAAATCAGGACTGATTTAGTCTTTGCTGTTTCAGAAACTTGGCAGGGAGTGGGGGATATTTGCACTTCCCTGAACCCTCTTGATAAATGTGAAAAAGATACTGGTTTGTCCCACAGTATTGTCTAGAAGAGTCCAGTTATGGTAGCACCTATTTCTCTTCTTATGGATTAGACAATGTCTGATATGACGTAGCCCTAAACACACTTGTTATGTAAAAGGCTGAGTTTTAAGACCTATATCACATGAAACTTGCATCTCCAGATGAATACCTAAATTTTTGGCTGTTGTTGTCCTCTTATGGACAGATTTTCTTTGGACCAAAAATTCTAATTAAAGGTTAAAGAAACTCTTCCCCCAAAAGTTCATTAAATTTGTAAGCTCTATGTAAAAATACTATTAAGCTGAAAGTCGTACCTTATAGTAATGCAGAATATTTTTGTCTTTTAAATCCTCAAAGAAACCAAGACGTGCACCCAAACTGTAAAACTGGAAGAAGAGGCATTAAAATTAAAACAAAGCTTTGGATTCTGGTGGGAGGCAATACTGAGATAGTTGTTTCAGTAGAAACAGCCACTGCAAAACAAAATCCGAAACCCAAAAACTTCCAAGGAGAAACAGCTGGTTTTGGACTAGAACTGTGTTTATCAGTTCTTAAAAGTCCAGTTTCATGGCTCCAAGCTCATAAAACAATGAAGAACATCCTTAACATTAGTGGATGAATACATTGCTATCAATAGGCAGCTCCAGTCAGACTGCTAATGAATGGTATATTAGAAATTGGTTTAAATTCTCATTTTTTATCAACATCACGTAACATCCTGGTCTGACTTCTCAAGATGTGAATGAGGTAGTGTTAAATTAAAGCTTCTAGCCCAAATTAGTCCCTGCACAACAAAATGTTTCCATCCATGCTAGGAATCATGTGGATCACATTTCAGGACTGACCCTATGGATTAAGCTAAAGCAATGGAGCTTCAAACTGTATTTCCTTGCACAACAATTTTCTCACCAGTTCCCACACTATGAATATACTTAAAGTGTGCTGAAAATCAGCTTGGCACTATGCACACTGTCTGGTAAAATAGTCCCTCCCTTCAGTTGTCTATAGACAGAAAAACAGACTGAAAGGAGGTTAATTATTGAGAAGGCAGGCAGCAAAAGGAACTTGAAGATATTAGAAACACTTAGCTACAAGTTTTGCGATGAATGGCAGCTACTTTGTTTCAGGGTCCTCTATGTCCATTGATTTTCTCACCCAGATCTTTACCTACTCAACAGCTACTCTCTGCCAGGCTTTTCCATATCTCTTCCCTTCCAGTAGCAGGTCACTTTTGTGGTTGCCCTGAGGACTCCTGTGCAGATTTCCTCCTCCTTTTCCTCTGCCTAGCTTTTGTTGACTTCATTGTTGGGGCTTCTGCTTCCCTTGAGAGGGTTTATGACCATCCAGAAATTACCTCTGCTAGGAAATTATTCTTTTCCTTAAAGGAATGTGTTCTTAAAAATAACACTAACCTTTCAGGGTAGACTCAAGGGATGACTAATATTTTGGCGTACTCAAAGCAGTTCATATTCTCTCATTCTCATCTCTCTTTTTCCTTTCAGTTCCATTATGTGGATTTTCTAACTCTCTTTAGAACATAATTGGAAAACATATCTTTGTTTATCTCTTTCACCACATTTTTTTTTCTTCCCTTTGTAATTCATTTTGCTGCTCTGGAGATATGAAGGACTCCTAATAAATAACAGTGGCTAACCAGTGATAACCATTGTCCTTATTTTCTGTAGGTTCTTTCAGATACGGCTATTGTCTTCCACATATTTTGCCATCTGTGGTGTAGACAATGTAAACCTTAAAATTTTGCAGTAGACATCTGTAATAGTTCTCCACTTCCCTTCTTTTATCTACAGCAACTGAGCTCAGTCTATCTTCTTCAGATGTAAAGATCCTGGAAACTACAGACAGTACAAATCTCTGTTTCTTTTCCCTTATCCAGCTGAAATGGTGGGGTTTTTTGTGTGGGTTTTTTTTTTTTTTTTTTTTTTTTTTTAATTGAAGAGGGACAGATGATTACCATGCTGTCACCAGCATCCTCTGCTTAGTTGCATAACTGCCAACTTGAAAAGGCTCCTGGATGCTTCTCCTTCCCAGCACACGCTGTTCTACTGTTCACACCATTTATCCTAATACTTGTCAGTTATGCAGTGCTTTTGATTTTTTAAACACTAATCAGCGTGAAGATTGCGTGAGGATAAGTGTTAGTTTATTTTCAAAGAGGACATAATCAAAATGATTAATTTCTGAAGGAGAAAAGGGTGAAAGCCATAGCAGCTGCTTGCTTCCAGGGCAGTTAAAGCCACAGAGGTAACTTCAAGGCCAGTGGTATTGAACCACTGTAGCTTTTGTGGCCTTCAGTTGGGGTGAGAGAAGGTGATGGACCAGTTTATGTCTGCCTGGGGACAGGCACATGGAGGCTTGCAGCAGGAGGAGACATCCCTGTGATCATACTGAGACAAAGAGGGTACTGGGGACAGAGCCCTGGAGGAGAGTCTCCATATCATTGACCTGAGGCTAGCTGCATTAGATAAGTCTCTTCTGGCAGCTGACTGGACTCCTCCAAGAAGTCTTGGAGCCCACTTCATTTACCATCTCCCACTTCATATAGTCCCTGTGTAGTGAATCTCATTTACATCCACACTGTTCTGCTCATTAAAAACCTTCTCCTAACATCCAGCCTAAATTTATCACTTATGCTTGCAGTCTGGGCTGCAGAAGGCAGCCAGAAAAGGTAACTCCAAAAAAAGATGATCACCAATGGTGTTGTTTACTATTTTTTATGGGTCTTTATTTTTTTCTAAACAGTTAAACTACATTGTCTGTCATGATCACTTTTTTTTTTCTCTTTGATTTCCAGCCAGAAGTGAGTCTTCTTCTAGGATGCCACTTCATCCCATCTCATCAGCCCAGTGCAATCAGAGTATGAATATAGTGCAATACTTTCTGTGTGACAGTTGCCCTTGGGAACACGAAAGCATGCCTGTGAGTGAAAGCAACTCAGAGACAAAGATATCCTTGTAATATAGAGACTCTAAAAACTTCGCTTTGGACATAACAGTGGGGTAATAAATGAGCTCCAAAATAGTTCAGGTAGTTTAGAGTCATTCAGTGATCCCACCTGAAGTACCATTTCCTCATTTATTGCTATGCTGTTGGAGATGTATGTAATGAAGGCAGGTGGATAGGAGCCCCATAGAAAAAAAAAAGGAAGGGCATTTTTCCACCAGGACCCTTTGACCGTGCCATACCCCTCTGTGATCCAAGATCAGCAAGGACAGACCCTCAGGGCACAGTGCAGTGTGTCCCATAAGGGATTAAGGGGATCAGTCGTGTGCTGCTCTGTTTGTTCTTCACCTGTTGTGCATTCCTTTCTGTTGGCTCATTTTCCTTTCCCTCAGTCTGATGTAATTTTTACAGATGAGGCATAAACGGAGAGATTCCAACAGACCTCTGGTAGCTTTTTCCATTGACATAATGCTTTATGCTTTTAAAACTGTTTCAAATAAATATGATAATTAGTAGAGATAGTCAACAAATTAGGAACATAAGGCATTTTTGGAGGGTGAGCAAAGACCACCCAGTTTATCACGTATTTCCCTTACACACACACATCTTCTCAGCCCTATTCTGGCCAATTGCTACACAAACAGCTCCAATATTGCAATCCAAACTTTTAATGGCTATCTCTAGATTGGCAACAGTCATAATCAAAAAGTGTACTATATGCTTGACCAAAGAATTCCAGAGCATCCCAGAAATGATAGAAAACAGGGCTGCTAGGAACTTTAGCTGATCATAATAGATGCTCGTAATAGAAAACACGCACAATGCTCTGGCACCTTGGGCAGACTTTGAAGTGTATTAAAGTGATCACTTGGCATATCTTTGAGCATAGCTCCCAAAACAGAGTTAAGTCAGTAAGAAAATGAGTTCACTCCTCTGCCATCCTCAGAGTTTATGTCCCTCAGTTCCCCACCCACATCCTCGCAGGCAAGGAATACGATTCTCTCTCAGAGACTAATGACTGCATGTGACTTGGGGCGAAATAATTACCAAGATATTGAGCCCTAATAGAGGATTTCCTGCTGTGCTTTCTCTCCTACAACAGTGGGGCTTAGTAATAGCACATTGGTAAGACCAGCCACCACAGGGGAAAGAACACATCGCTTATGAAAGGCCTGGTTTCCAAAGAACGGTTTTAAAAACCCAGTCTGGCAGATAGCCCATTGCCAGTGCAAGTCTGTGGAGAACCCACTTTTGGTGCCTTTGTGAAGGGAAATGCTTTATTAGAAGTGGGAGGCTGAACTGATTAGCTGCAGTCTCCAAACAGAGTTGAACCACTGCCCTGCACAGAGCACACCACCATCATCTCATCTCCAGCTGACACGGGTTCAAAAGACAGTTGCAAAGTTCATATTAAAAAAAAAAAAAAGTGCAATCCTTTAGCCATCTGGTAAGTGGAAAAAAGCACACTTTGCTGTAATAGTTCCTAATCTTTGCCTGTCAACTGGGATGTTGACCAGACCAGACACCCTGACTGCAAACACATGGAGCAGAAGGCAGACACACACCTGTCAGAACAGAAAGGGCAGCTCTTCTGACTGCTCAGCACCAGCAGCCAATGTCACCTACCCAGAGCCAACCTCATGGTGTCCCAGGATGCTACGTTATGCAACTGATAGCTCTGGTTAGTGTAGACAGTGATTTTAAAGCAGCCTGTCACTGGTATAGTCCCCTCATCCCATCCTATGGTTGCTCATTAATGCAGTCTGGAGGCCTTCAGAGTTGTGGATGTTCCATCTATTTGAGAATAATGCTGGCAAGGTATTGCCTCAATCTCTCTTTCATGAGCGTCTTATCCTCAGTAAAACGACAGTGCAGTAGGAGGGGAGCAGAGAAGGCAACCAGGTTTCCTTCTCTTCCATCTCTGGAAAAGGATAGGAATGAGGGGCAGAGGTAAAGGGAGGGAGCAAGTGAATCATTGGTCCTTTTCTGAAAGCAAAATGTTTAGGTTCCTGTCTTCTGGGTTATGATTTCTGAGTAGGTAGGCCTTCTGCTGACCATTTGCCCAACCAAGAAGGATATTGTCATCAACAGGCAAGCCAGCAGCCAAAGTCTTCTCTCCACTCTTAAATGATACAACAACAATCCAACATGCCAGACCACCACCAGAGGAAGGAATAAGTCAATGCACTTGCTCACAGCATAGGATGTGCAGAAGGAAGTGAGCTGACTCCAGAACCATGCCATGGTAGATGGAAGGACCCAGGAGGTCAGTCCAATCACCTTGCCCCTCCATCCTGGGAGTTCCACTTGCTATGAAGAATTTCAGAGCCCTTTCAATGGCCAGAACCCAACACAGCATATACACTATGTAGACAGGTTACCCAACTGCACTGTAGAAAGTGTCAGTTCTTATAGAGGTGGCTTCTTGCCTCACCTCCAAGTTAATGTGGAAGGAGTGGGCACCTGGTGGTGATCTCCTCATCAGTTCCCACCCAAGGCTGGACAGACCCTGGGTGAAGAGCAATCAGGAAGGTCCTGGTTGTGGGCATCATCTATATGCCAACCCTCATTTAGGGCTGGGGGTTTAACCCCACCACTTCAATAGGGAAAAATCCTAAAAAGCAAAGTGCAGTACTAGAAGCAAGGGGAGAAGAACAGAAGGCCCTGCCTGAAAGCACTGGTGAGATTTTTTTGTTTCCCCCTCAGAACTGAATTTTTCTTGAAGGTCACCTCATGCATTGTGGTGAACCCAAGCCAGATGCTGAAAACTTAGATCTCTTGAGGCTCAGAGACCCTCTTTGCACTTGATAGTAATGCAAGTTCATCTCTGATGAGGCAGGGATAGACTGGCCTGTGAGCCAGTGCCATTTGTAGTGTGTGCCATTGGCAACAAACCAATGCTAGGCTGATTCCAGTCAATGGTAACAACATCCTGGCCCGTTTCAAAGTCCTCTGAGTGAGATAGGTCTGCCTTTTGAGCTGAGCTGGCAGACAGGAGCTCCTTGACTTTCTCTGCAACTTGGGGTGCAACTCATGATAACAGCAGAGCTCTGACGAGCTCCTCGAGGCTGGGTCTGGGTAGACCCCAGAGCAGCTGCTGCCCGAGAGGCAGGCAGGGCTGGACTTGGCTGTCCCAGAGCTGCACACCAGGGGCTCATCCTTGGCTGGGGACTCTGCCCTCTGGAGCTGTATCCCACTGGAATTGTGGCCCAAGGAAGAGCTGTGCAGCAAATGAGACTCATTTGCTAAGACTGGATATTTAATCAGGAAGGGATAATTTTGTGTGCAGGTCTGTGTGTCCACAAGCAAAGGAGATGTTAGACTGGGTTGCCTGAAGTGGATGCCTGATTTAAATACAGCTCATATGGGATTGAAAAAAATCAGCGGTTAAACACATTGGAGGCAAAAAAAAAAGTGAGACAAATCCTGTTTATAGACTTTCACTTAAACATAGAAAATTAAATTGGCGTTCCTGCTTTTTTGCTTCTTGCATATGTCTGTACACAAGGATCCTGTGTGTAGGATTTTGTAGTTACAGAGGATGGAGGAACAGTACAAAAACTGGCATTGCCTTCCCTTGATTTCCCATCCCATTCCTTTGGGGATTTAGGGAGGAACTGCACCAGACATGGCACTTGGCAGGGCTTTGTTCTTTATTTTTCCCTGAGTCCAGAAAGCTCTGTTTCTGTTTGATCCCGATGAGACTGGTGTGGAGGAATTTGCCACCAATGAAAGGGCCGCTGAGCTTTCGGGGAGGACGAGACCGCGAACGTTCACTGCAGCTCCTGGACGGGGAGTCGCCTCATTTAACCTACGCGCTGCCCCTCGGGCAGCCCGGCACCGGGCCTGCCGCCGTGGCAGAATAGCGCTGCTCTGAGCCTGCAGAAATAATTAGGGAATTCTGCTGCCGCAGGGGCCGGGGCCAAGCAGCAAAGACGATCTGCCTTTGAATGCAGTCAAACAGGAGTTATTGCTCCGAAGGCTGGGGCGGGGGGGGGAATGCCAGGAGGACAATGGGAGTGCTAGCAGAACGCCTGGCCCCGGGCGGCAGCCTGACGGTTTGTGCCACCGCCGCCCGTCTCTGGCCGAGAAACATTTCCAGAAAGTTTGTCAACTAAGACTTTTGATCTTCCGGTATTTAAAAGATGATACCCAACAGCTATCGTGGCTACTAGTGTTAACGATAATAATCACGGCAAATTCTAATGAATATAATGGTTTACCTTGAACTACCAGGACCAAGGAGTAGTGGGAAAATGGCAGTGTTCCAGTATTAGCACATATATTTATGGTTTAAAATACAGTCAGAAGAGATTCAGTTTCTTTTTTGGGCTGAGGAGAAGATTTACAAGTACGGTGGCTAAGCACCTGTTAGAGCTCTTGCCAGTCTCTGTCCAAGCTTGGATCTAACTGCTTTTTACCATCAAGGTGAAATTCTCAGCCTCATTGGTGCTGGAAACTTGCTCCTCATTAATTTTTCCTCTAGTTCTAGGAATAAAATAACACTATTTAAAAAATGCATCAAAACAAGCCTGGAAAAATATTTGCTGCAGCACAGGAAATAGGAGACAAGAAGACTTGTGAACCACAGTAATTTCCATGCACATGTACTCAAATCAAATAAAATTTGATGGGCAATGTATATATTAATTATTATAGACGCATTATTCTGCAACAGCTGAACTACCTTGTTATTTGCTATAATGCCTGTGTGCTTTTTTTAAATATGTGTAAGACAGGTCTTGTTTGTACAAGCAGGGAAGCAGGGAACAGTAACTCTTATACACTATTTGATTTATTGTCCCAGTTGCTCTTAAACAACACAAACTTACAGTCAAATCAGTCTACTGAATAAATTTATTAGTTAAATAATCTGAGCAAAAGAAACTGTGAAAATTCTCATTGGATATTTCACAGTCTCCTATCTGAATAGAAGTATTTTGCTCAGACTTTGTGAATAGCAGAGTCCATAGACTATACATTTTACAACCCCACCATTAAATATACTATTATTTCTTTCAAGCAGAGATCCCAATGAAGTAAAGGCAATTGAACACTGGATTGCTGGTGTTTACAGTGGGAAAAGAGTAAAACAGTAGGTTAGAGGCATCCATGAGTTTGTTTTGAGCAGTGCAGCCCTTCCTGCATCTGTGCCCAGGGCTCGCTGCCTACAGCTCTGATGCAAGAGATGGCAGGCAGCTCTCAGTCCCACAAGAATTCCTCCAATTTTATACTCAGGCACTTGGGTCTTTTGGTTCATGGCCTGTGCTGTCCGAAACAGGGTTGCTGAGCCAGCACCAGAGCCGGATGTCATTGCTGGTGTGGTTTCCCTTGTATGGAAGGGAACTTGCTGCCTTTTCAGGGATGACCATTACTAGTCTGTTCTTTTGTCAGGCACAAAGATATCTCACCAGCCCAGCAGATCAAGCAATAGAAAGCTTGCAGCCAGTTGCAGCCCTCATTTTAGAGCTGAGGATGGAGACAAGGAGGGTTTTCCTTCCATCACATACCAAATACCCTCTCTCAGCTGGTTGCAGACCTCCCAGCCCCCTTAACTTGCAGCCGTGCTGACTCGCCTCCCTCTCCCTTGCCTAGTCTCTCTCATGGATTAACACAGCAAAATGCTTGCTGGAAAACAAGAAATCCCAAACCATTCCTGTTCACAGATGTCAGGGAAGCTGGGCTTCACTGTGGCTGTGTGTTGGGCTCCTATCCAGGGATGGCTGTGGGGGTGGTCCCACCGTGCCACGGTGAAGCAGCTGGAGAGCTCAGCCAAGGCCCCTACCATGCTGCAGGAGAGGGATTTGAGAGGGAAAGCTCTTTAGAAAGCAAAGGGATTAATCACTCCTGGGAGTGGGGATGGCAGATCAGAACTGCAGAACAAAGGGAAAAGATGGTTTTGATTATAAGTGGATTCATAAAGTCTTTACTAGGAGAGAACTCCAGCACCTGAGGAAAGAACATGTTGCTGGGAGGGGGAGAGCAACAGAGGCTTTAATTTTCATGTGTTGTGTTTCTTGGGCCACAAAGCAGAGATCACACTGGGGATGCTGTGCCCCATCACTGCTCTACCACATACCCATTGCTAAGAAATGAGCTTCATAGTCCTGCTCTACCCATGAACATCTCCCTGGGGGATAAATCCTCATCCTTTTCACAGGTGCCCAGGCTGGGAGTTACATCCTCAGTCCAAACTGGAAGGATGGTAAGGAAGATTGCTTGTGGGTGTAAGCGAAGGCAAATGATCAGCTGTACAACTGCAGTTCCTCCATGTGGAGCAGACCTTTGCTGTGTCCTTGAACCATTAGAGTAATAAGGAGGATTTACACAGTAGAACAGCAATGGATCTCACAGGGACAGAGATCATGGACATAGCTGCTTGGAAAATTTCATTGTGAAACTGAAAAATTAATTTTTAATTAAAAAAAAAAACCAAAAAACTGCAGGTTAGGTTTGAGCCAAAAATGTCAGATGATGTGGGGAAATGCTTCAAAATGGCACCTGATGAAAGAATTGTGGTTTCCTATGAAAAGCAAAACAAAAATTTGCAGTAAAGCTTTTTCCTAGTCAAAAAATGTACTTTTCCTTTATAAAAATAATAAAAAAAGATTAGATCAGGCAATTTTTCCCCAGTCCTGGTTAGGCCCAGCATTCCTGAAAGGACCATATCCACTAGATGTCAGTCTATTGCCATGCAATAAAAACATATGAGCCAGAAAAGTCATCAGGAGTTTTTCAGGATGAGGATATTTCCAATGAGCTGTCTTCTGTCAAAAACGTTGCCAATAACTCCTTAATTTCTATAAAATTCCTCATCTTTGGATTTCCAGAGGTTTTCGAAGTGATTGCAACACATTCCATAGACTATGCCAGCCAGATATTTTTCCACTACCACATCTAACCCCTGACTGACCTTTGATTCATCAAATCTTTAAAAACTTTAAAGCAACATCTGAATATCATATACAAAGAGTTTAATCCTCCCTAACTCCTCCACTCCTCATACCTCACCCTTCAGTTTATGGTTTTCTAGAGGCAGAGAAACACACATCTTATTTAGCTGAGGTAGGCATACACAGAAAAAAAAAAAATATTTCTGCAGTATTTTACAGAGCTGAAGTAAACAGCTTTCTCATAGATACCAATATGTGAAGACAAACAGAGTGTATTCCATGAAACATGGCCCTAAAAAATTTTCTGTGATTGTCTTGCTCTCAGCAATCATTCTTTTGGGCCGCAAGTGTTCCAAGCAAAGGCCAAAAAAGCCACTGGAGATAATAACTACAGAAAAGGATATTCTTCCCACCACATGTGACAAATGCTGTAATACTGTTAATTCTTTGTGTTGACTGAATTATTTGGAATTTGAGGCAGTTGAATCACAAGAAATTGTGGCCATCAGTTTCTAAAAGGTGGGTGGTGGGCTGTTTCAGTATATTCTGCCTTCTTCAATATTAATTCTGTTCCAGGAAAAATATGTAGGATTTATCTTTGGCATGGAATGCAATAGGAGATCTTATTTAGATCTATTTAAACTAAAAAAGGGTAGATTTAGACTACATATAAGAAAGAAATTTTTTACCGTGAGAGTGGTGAAACACTGAAACAGGTTACCCAGAGCAGTGATAGATGTCCCATCCATGGAAACATTCAAGGTCAGGCTGGACGGGTCTATGAGCAACCTGATCTACACTGTAGGGGGGATTGGACTAGATGACCTTTAAAGGCCCCTTCCAACCCAAACTGTTCTATATTTCTGTGACACTGGGGAAATATTTCAAGTACAAAATCTGCGAGGGCATCTGGGTTCAAGCTGTTTTTTGATGATTGGTTGCGATTCTTTCATGCTCAGAAGAAACACTGTGTCTTAAGAAAAGTTGTTTTGTTTTTTTTTTTTTTTTTCTGAAGAAGGGTTGTTTTTTTGGTACAATTATTTTGCACTCAGTATTTTCTGCTGAGTTTCATGGGTTTGCATAGCTCCTACACTTTTTAATACTGGATTATTGAAAGACAGATAATCAGTTGGCTAAAGAAAAAATGCGTATATCAGAATTTTGTTTGTAAGACTGGACAAAACAGGAAAGAAAAAAAAAAAGAGGCCTCTCAGTCATAAACTTCTAAGACTCACCTTCCTTACAGAATACATGAGTGAAAACTGAGAAATGTACTGCCTGATGTTAAATACCTTCCTGTTCTGCTATGCAGTGAGTATTAAGCCATGATTCATAGAAATGGTCTTGGGATAGACCAAGGGACAGTTTTGGGTGACCATCAGACGTATGCTGGTAGTAAGACAAACATATTTTATTACAAATGCTGAAGCTCCATCTTCCCCCAAGTAGCTGCTGTGACTGAGCTGTACAAATTACACTTGCATGTTATTTCTAGGAGAAGTGGCAGGCATAACAAAGGTGTGAATAGGTAGTTAATAAATGCAGTCTCTTGGCGGCGACTGACATTTGGTGCTTAGAAAATTTTCAGTAACAAGACCTAAGAAGGCATACACACATAGCTTGGTCAGATGGGGCCTAAAGAAATCAGCAGCACAAGTTTGGGAGAAAGCACTAGCTCACTACATGTTCTGACTTGCAAGAACTATTTCCAGTCACATTTGGCTTTCATTTACAAGTGGTACTTTGCCCATGGGGTCTGTCTCACAGGTGTAGTGTGTTCCAGACAGAAGAGATCAAACACAATTGTTTAAATGTGCCTATTGAGATTTAACACATGATGTATGCTGGAAGATATGATACAACACCTTTGGTCCTCTGTAGTTATTCGTAAGCTGGACATGCCTGTACTTAAAGAGGTTCACTGGAAAACTATTGTTTAATTTGTTCTAGCCTAACACCTTCAAACCATCAGGAGGATTTTCCTTGTAACTGCAACTGTTTATATGAGCTGTGACCTCTCAGGTGGGTCTTGTTTGCTTTTCAGCTGGTCCAGGATCATTAGATTGCCTGCTGGAGACAATTATTTCTCCTAGGTCTTTGGGAACACACAGTAATCAAGCAGTTAAAACAAGGGGGAAAATCCAAAGCTACTCCATCTTTGTGCAGTTTCACTGTTGCATGAACTCTAGCTTACCAGGTCACCAGAAAGCTTTAACTCTTCACACAGTCCAGGTCCTCTAGCAGATGGGAAATAATGGTGCTTTTGGCTTCAAAGTTTCTTCAACACACTGCAAAGTCCCACTTCCTTTCCTGCACTTGAATCACGATAACTCCATACAACACTCCAGGCCTGGGGAGGAGTGGCTGGAAAGCTGCCTGGCAGAAAAGGACCTGGATGTTTTAATCGATAGCTGGCTGAACAGGAGCCAGCAGTGTGACCAGGTGGTCAAGAAGGCAACTGGCATCCTGGCTGGTATCACAAATAGTGTGGCCAGCAGTACTAGGGAAGTGATCACCCCTCTGTACTCCACACTGGTGAGACTGCACCTTGAGTACTGTGTTCAGATTTGGGCCCCTCACTAAAAGAAAGACACTAAGGTGCTAGAGGGTGTCCAAAGAGCAATGAAACTGGTGAAGGGTCTAGAGCACAAGTCTTCTGAGGAGCAGCTCAGGGAACTGGGTTTGTTTTATAAGGAGAAAAGGGGTTCTCAGACCTTATCACTCTCTGTGACCACCTGAAAGGAGGCTCTAGTAAGGTGGGTGTTGGTTTCTTTTCCCAGGTAACAAGCAATAGGACAAGAAGAAATGGCCTCACGTTGTGCCAGGGGATGTATAGGTTGGATATTAGGAACCATTTCTTCACTGAATGGGCTATCAAGCATTACAGGCTGCCCAGGGAGGTGGTGGAGTCACCATCCCTGGAGGTGTTTAAAAGATACATATGGAAGTGGTGCTGACGGAAATGGTTTAGTGGTGACTTGGCAGTGCTCACTTAATGGTTGGACTTGATGATCTTAAAGCTCTCTTCCAACCTAAACAATCCTCTGATTTTAGTTTGACTTGGTGTGCTAAGCAGGGAGACCAAGAGGAGTCAAGAGGCTAGGAAAGCGTGTGCCAGAGCTGGTCCTGAGGTACGCATGGATGACTGTGTCCTGTCCTGAACCATGATAATCTTCTCTTTGCTGAGCTATGTATTTTTGAGAAACCATGAAACCAGTTGGACATTGTAGAAGATCCTGCCACAGTGTCAGAACCTCACCTCAAGACTATGTGAAACATCATGATAGGCTGTCTGGGGACAGTAAATAAAATGGCTAGACTCCTAAGGACTTGATGGATGTTGTTATACTGCATCAGTAAATGCTGCCAGTACTCAGATGATCAAATAAGCAAAGTAACGTGTAGGTAAGTGAGGGAAGAAAGCAGCCACAACAAGCATCAGTTCCTCAGATCAATTCCAGAAACAAAAGCAATCAGAAGGTTGCATAAAACAAAAGACAGCAAAAAGATAGGAGATGGGTGGAAATGCAGGGATGGTATTGCTGGAGAACTGGAGCAGCTGCTGAAAGAGATGATAGTAAAACACTTGATGGGTTCAAGGAGGCCCTAAGCGCCATGTTTGCACTGCTTGGCTTGCCCATGGTAACCGAGGGACAGTGCAACAAACAGGGAAGGTGGGGGAGTGTGATGGCAGAGCACTCTCCAGAGGTGCTCCATGGACTAATGTTACAAATTGGTGCTGCCTGAGATCAGGGAAATGCCACGTGCCTGAAGGCAGAGGCTGTGATACTGCAGACTGTGGAGACAGAAAGGAGAGATGAGGGAGAGGATTGGAACATTTTATCCAAAACCAGTAATACACTGATAAGATATTAATTACAAAAACTCTTTGAATCAATTTACTGAGAAAAGGAGGTAAGAATGTCTGGATAGATGTTTAAGAATGAAGCAAGTTGCTCTGCCAGGACAATCTGCTTTTAGACAGCTGGAAAGAAACATGAAGGGGGCTGACTAGCAGAAACCTTCTGTTGAAGTTAGGCTGGGAGGGAAAGCTTTTGTGTCTGAACATCAAAGATGCCTAAGAGATGTAAGACGAAGTTGAGAGACTTCTCAAACATTGTTCTTGCCCTGAGAAATGCTTAGCAGACTAAATATGATTCCTCTTCAGGGTGAGAATTTAAGTTAGCATTTGGGTCTGAGATATGGCCTGAAATCAGATGTGTAGTATCCCTATTACTGATTATCCATATTAATTATATTCAATAAGAATTTATTATCATTTGGTAATAGTAGTCTGGGGATATAGTTTAGGGATGAGTTTTCCACTGCCAAGGCAATGTTTAGCAAGTTATTTTTTAGGAACAATACTCCAGGAAATCAACTGCTCCTTCTGAGATTTTTCAGCATGGCAGATTGTGACACAAACTCTAAGAAAGTCACAAAAGGAAATGAATGGGATTGTTTTGCATATATAAAAAAACAGAGGAATGCCAAAATTCATCATTATTGGCAGCCTCAGGGCACATTGCTGCAAGTCAGTGTTGCCTGGACAGTGCAGGGAGGTTTGGACAATGCCTGCTTGCACTTTGCTGAATTCTCATTGTTGCTTATTCATTTCTCACTCTCCAACGTATTAATACCAACATTTTTCATATTTGGCAAAGTCCAGCCGAGTTAATTAAATCAGAAGTGAGCAGGATACCAAGTGATATCATAGATTATGTCAGTTGTGCTTTTCATACAGAGGATTTTCTCAGTGTACTC
This sequence comes from Merops nubicus, assembly GCF_000691845.1. NCBI lineage: Eukaryota > Metazoa > Chordata > Aves > Coraciiformes > Meropidae > Merops > Merops nubicus. The sequence continues at coordinate 89,166 of NW_008626191.1, forward strand.
TGTAACATGTAAGAAAAATAAACACATTGTTGTATTTCCCCCCCAATTTTAGTGTGTGAGTTGATTTATGCCCTTCCAACCATGCCATCTTTGTCAGGAGAGGTGTGACAGCTCCTCAAAAGCTCTGTGCTTGACTAGATAAGTCACAACAGGGCTGCCCTAGGGTTCACACAAGCAACCAAATTGGTGGAGTTTGACAAGTTATTACAAGCCAGCTGAGTCATAGTAATTCAGTGGATGTGCTTTAAGCATGTGGCAAATCTAAGTTACAGTAGTAAAGCTTTAATCTTTCAAAGAGATCTGCAGCATCAGATTAGGAGTTATCTTCTATATTTGCTTTGCTGGGAGAATCACAATACAAAGACAATGGGGATTTTGCATCTGGGCTATATGTACAATTGTGCAGTGGCTATGAAATATGCCCTCTGTTGTTCAAGACTAAACAGTAGGCCAAACTTTGTCATCAGTCTGTTTTGACCTTTATTTGCCCAGAGAACTGAACAGCCCAGATTTTACCTCTAAGCAGTCCTTAAAGTTAACAGCTTTTTCTCATCAGGTACCTACATTTTCAAAGTTACATTATTTAGTGAATCCTACTGTATAAGAAATTAAAAATGCTTCAGGTTTTATCTGAGATAGTGAGATGCACAACTTGGCAAAACTGAATTTTTCCTGCTGCTAGAGAAGTTATTTTATAGCTCCGTGATCTTGTTACATTTTTGCACGTAGTTATTCATGAACAAACATATAGTACAAGTCAATCTCATTAAGAATAGCAATGTTAAAGTTTGAGGCTCTCACGGCAAAACTGCATGAGAATCTAATGAAGTCGAAACATATTAAGCAGCTTATTCCCTCAGGTAGCATTAATAGAGAGGAAACTGAACTGCCCACATGCATAAGACAGCTTTCCATGATTTTCCATTAAATGTTCTGTCAATTTGCTCCAGTTTTCTTTACTTGTTGAAAGCAGCCAAACTAATGTTACAGAAAAGAAGAATTACTTAGAAGTGAGGGAATAAAACTCCCAGAGTATTATTCACTAGTGTGAATACCAAGCATCAAAAAGAGAGTGAGAATGGGTAGGGATGTCTGAAAGTACCCAAAGGGAAATCTTGGAATATACAGTCCAGTGATGTTTAAAATACACTTTTAATCTTCAGTCACTTGGTGATGCTCTTGAGTTGTATTTCAGCTTTGGAACAGATAGTTGGCAGAAGGGAATATATTAATTGTTCTTCCATTGTCACTCCTCTCTCTCAGTTGAATCCTGAATTCAGGGTAGGGTCCCACTGCACACTCCTAAGCTCTCTCCTAGGTCTCTCCTGCATAGATGCAAGTGAGTGAGGCTTTACTCATAATTATGAGGTCCTCTGTGCCAGAAATGATCAGCCCAGGAGGAGGGACTCAGCTCACTGTTTCCAGTCATCTAAAAATATCTACTGTAAATCAGTTGTTCAGACTCTGTTGTTCCTAGAGAGACAGAGATCCTTCCAGAGAGCAATTCATCTCAACTCACCATAAGCCTGATAGCCAGCTCTTTTTTTTGACCACAGAAGGAGCCTACATGGATATTATATGTTATATTTCTACTTTTTTGAGGTCCCTCTTCCTATGTTCCTTTTCTCTTTTTCGGCCGTATAGGCTAATCCAGTCCCACATTGCATCCACTGTACAGCATATACAGGATCTACCTGGGATACAGCAGAGAGCATGTCATGCTACAGAAATCAGCATGAGACATATGACCAAGTGATCAGAGAATTATGCAGTGTCTCAACTGTAACAGAGATGTAAGGAGCTAAACCATATCATGGAATGATGCTAGAAGTAGCTACATCGGCTCTGTCCTTGCATTTCCAAGACTTCTGTTCATGCCAGCCTCCTGTGGATGCACCAGGGAGCTAAATCTTTTGAAACTACAGTTTCTGAAGATCTTGTCCTGGGACTATTCTGACACATTGCTGCTTATCTGAAACACTTAAAAAGGGTTATACAACGATAAGAGGATCTAGTCAATTTTGACTTTTATACACGGGCAAAGAAACCAGTCACATTTTAGTTTTCAGCATAGATATCTTTCTGTAGCACATTTTCCCTCAGATGGGTATAATCTTTAACATGTTGACTCTTTGGATAAGGAAGGTATTGTAAAGCATGAATACTTCCATGTGCCCTTTATGTTTTGTGTTTTAACAGTGTGTAACAAAGGAAGCTACCTTTGTGATGCCAGAAAATATGCCTTAAATAACTGGTCTTTATAAGAAAGTAGCTGCAAATAACACAACTGATGGTTTCCTATTTATAGGAACTCAGTGGGAAAACGGTGACTTTTAAAGCAGACTCAAATATGGTAGTCTTTTTACTGGAAATGTCCTGTCTTTGCAAAGCATATGCATGAAAGCTGTGAATTAGATGTTGTTCCTTTGGCCTTGTGGTCTGACTAATCAGACAGCTTGAATTTGCGGACGTTGAATCAGCAATGTGTTTTCCTTAAGTTCTGGGTATGTGGATGTGCCATTTGGCTGGGCATGATTTATCAGAGTTTGTTCTTTATCAACAGCAATTTGAATGTGGTGCAGAAGACCTCATCTAGACTTAACACTGCATTTATGTTGCTGTGAAGTCTCAAGTAAATGCTACTGGAAAATTTTATTATCTGCTGTGGGCAGTGGAAACACCAACAAGGATAGTTAATTAATGTCAAATATTATTTTCACGCTGTCAGATCCTGATGGTTGCTTAGACCTGGTAAACTGTAGGGGGATATAATGGAAATAGGGTGCAGCAACAAAGTAAAAGAAGCTACTGAAGAAGTGCTGACATTCTGTCATCTGTATCTAAAGAATTTAGGAAAAAGTTGCTCCAAAGGCAGCTTGCGAGCCAAATGTAGCCTCCTGTGCCTGTGTTTCAGAGTGTCTATGTCTGAGCCAGTCCTATGATCGAGCTGTTGGTGAGGCTGACTTGAACTTGGACTTTTTTTCTTCTTTTTCTTTTCAGTTTGAAGTTTGTTGGCAGCTGCTGCTGGCAGATTTGCCACTGTGGTGTTTTCCAGTCCCATTGCCTGGGGGTGCCGCTCTGCTCATGTAGAACAGATTGTCCTGACACTGCAATGAAAGGGCCATGGCAATTTTATCACTCACTCTAGGAACAAAAAGCAAGATGAGGAATCCAACTAAAAATGTTCCTAAGCTTTCAAAAACAAAATGCACATGGGTGAGAGTCCTTGGCCTGCGTGCTCCATGTATGGAAAGAAATAATTAACTGTGGAATCAGTGAATTCCTCTCCAGCAGATCTCAAACACTATAAAAGAGTCTGATACATTGAATAAGACATCTGTGTTGAAGAGTTGAAGAAATACCTACTCCTGTTTTGTCTCAATCTGTTTTTTTTTTTCCTTTCTATTTATTTTTCAAGAAAAGAAAACATTCTCAGTAGTTGTCAGCCTGGTATCTGTAAAATATTCTGCTTTTTATGAATGACCAGAGGAAAAATCTGAAGTTGTAAGTTTACTGGAAATTGTATGAATTATATGAATTATTAGTCTTACAAAAATGTTTTTATAAAACAAGGAAAAACATATGTTTCCCATTTAACATAAAATGCAGTTGTCTTACAAAGAGACAGAAAACACTGAGTTCCATTAAACAGAAGAAAGAGTAATCCAGAAAAGTTTTAAAGCATAGTGCCACAGTCTAGTGCAGTCACAGAAGACGTTTTCCAGTTTTTCCTCCACTTTTTTTTTTTTTTTTTTTGTTTTGTTTTGTTTTCATACAAAACCACATTTTGCAAGAAGTGGGATCTTATTTCAGGTCTTGATTGGTAACTGATTGGAAGTGGTGTTTTTCAACTAACATATGAATATTCTGTATTAGCCATTTTGGGCAGAGTGGGTACATCTAAAATTTAGAGGGTTGGTCTTGCAATAGTTATTAATTTTATTCACAGGACTCTACAGTTCTTAGGTTGGACTTTCCTAAACTTGAGTGTTTACCAGTGAATACTCTGGAAGTTTCTGCAAGTTTCTACTGCAGAAAACTTGTTGAATCAAGTTTGAGATGGGTAAATGGGACTGAGTTGGTAAAATAATTTTCTACAACAACTTCTGCTTATCACTCTCTTCTCCTGGAGATTTGTACACCATATAAAAGCATTGATTAAATCTTAGTGATCTTAAGAGTATGTGAATTGAATCCAGGTACAGTTAAATCTGAGTTCTTTAGTGATCTGAGAATCAAACTGTGGGTTTCATTCCTGACTTGCTTAGTGAGTCTAGGCATATTCCCCATGTGCAGCAATGGAGCATCGTTTGGGCTATGGCTAAACTGTGAAGCTCAGGGTAGTTCATAGCTCTAGGCAGTAGGCAGACATAATTTGTGGTCCAAGCCCACTTAGAACAAGATCTGCATGAATGATATTGCTTCTTCAGCATGCTTTTCATTGGAATTGATAGCTTGGTAGAATGCTATGGATGACTGGGGGCCACTGACTCTGGGACCCAGACAAGCCAATTCTTTACTCATATGAGTCAATTAAATTGTATTCTTTGAACTTTGAGCTGCTACTTCATAATTGTTAACGACAACTTGGAATATAATATGTAGTAATGAAAATCTGTGATTTTGTGGCAAGCCAGGAGCTAGTGGTGCCTCTGCCAACAGCTATTGGTGCAGAAGATCAGATACAGCCTGTAGTTGCCTATGCTTCAGTTTCCATCTCCTTTGTTCATATGCTGTGGTGTCTTAGAGCCACCTGGGTCTAGTGGAATCACAAAGCTACTGGACATAGAGGGTAGTCTGGGAAAAGGGCATGAGATACTGGCTCAAAAGCACAGATGCCTGAAAGGTATTAAAGAGATCAAAAACAGGACGTAGAGACTAGCAGAGAAATGCCTTCAAAAGGTAGCTATCTTGAGAACAAATGTGGTGCAGGGTGCCTCTGCCCAGCTAAGGGAGATCTGGTTTGAGTTTCTCAGCCAACCTGGCAGTATCCCATGTTTTACTGGGTCATTTTGCCCCAAAGTCCCTCCCAGTGGAACATCAGGACACAGTGACCTGGCTGCTGTGATGTGAACTCAGAGATATTTCCATGACACTGACCCCGTCTTTTACAATTACTGGGTGGATGACCCTGAATGTAAATTTTCACAATTAATGTGTCATTTTAACCTTCACTTTCCTTTCTGTAGAACTGCTGCCTAGCTGATCTTCTGTGCAGCTGGTTATGTCTGGGTAACTGCATAATGGTACTCCCATTGAGATGCATTGTACTTTTTAAGGTTGCCTCTTAAATTTGTAAGGATCAATCAGAATCCCCATTCTGTCCACTCCATATTTGATTCCAGCACTCTTGTGTCTTCTACATCTTCCCTTCTACAGTTTCAGTGTCACTGCTCTCTTTGTCATTGAGATCATATGAGCAACAACTGTAGATCACTCAGGGATTCCTCTGGATGCTCCTTGATGTTACCAGTTTGGCAGTTAATCTCTGATAATTAGCCTCTAGGCACATTTGTGTGAGATAATTAAGCATGCCAAGGAACAATCCTGGAATTGAGACTCCATCATTTATGCTATTTATGAACTGTTAAAGGAGTCATGGTCATGATTTTGGTCCAAGCCAGCTAGCGCTTTCTCAAGCAATATTTGACCATGGACAAGGTTGACATGGACTAGAGATTGTTTAGGCTGAGCAACAGACATGTTAGATGTGGTCATCATGTTATGGAGGGGAAGGAAGTTAAACAGCGTGGACATAGGATATTCTGTGCCAGAAATTGTATCTAAGTATATTTTAGTTCACTTGTAGACTTGTATTGTCTGGACCAAAGTTTTTCATAGTAGTTGCAGTATTAACTTGCAATTTGTGCATTATTTCTACATTATTTATGAAAATGTGATCTAGGACAGCGCCAGAAAATGTGTGAATTTTAAGACACACAACACTGACTGTGTTTCCCATACACATTGACTCCATTCAAGGTGCAAACTCTTTTTGCAGGAGAAAATTAGATGGATTTGTCAGAACTATATTAACTATGACTCATGCCCTTGCTATTTTCTCAATGTGGCTTTTCATTCTAGCACTGACTTGAGGTTAGGCTGGCTGACCTCTAATCCTCTGACTCCAGTTTTCCTCATTTTCCAAAGGGAGACCCTTGATATGGCCCTTACCAGCCTTTTGGAGCCGCAACTATCCTCCATGAACTCTGGAGGGCAGTGGCTTTGAAATGACACCAAAGTAAATTTAATCAAGCCAGCTTTCATCACTGCTTTTTATCTGGTATTTCCCTGCTCTAGACCAGATTCTTTTTCTTTTCTTACTTGCAGCAATACTGTTATCTCCTTCAAACCTTTTAATGTTACTGTAAACTTCCTTTCTCCACCAAGCAGGGAACCATTCTTTGAAAGGTCTTCAGATATTACCTTGAAATAAGATACAATTTTTAATAAATCTGAGTATTCTGTTGAGTTGTAGGAAAGTAAGGCATTTATAGGCCTATGATCCCAGAATAAAACCTGCATTTTGTTAGTTGTTAAATACATTTGTGTGAGACATTTGAGAAAACATGGGAAGGAGTTGTGTCAAAAGTTTAAAGTCTATTTTGTTTGCCACAATGATTCTTTTACCTTTAGCCATTGTTACACTGTTTAACTTAGATAGGAAAGAATGGCTTATGCATGTACACATGGTAAAGCATCCAGAAAATCACTTTATCATTTGTCAAAACCTGTGCTGAACAATCTGACGTAGTGTTATATAGACTTTCTTTTTTTGTGAGTGATATGAGTGACTAACTTGGTAATGGAATTGGCAGAGGCAATGTTGGCCAAGTGCTTGGACTGAGAGCTGTGATGTAATAAAGCTGCACTTTCAAGGCCTTTTTTGCAGTGTTTTGGACAGTCAGAAGATACAGCAATTACTGTTCCATTAGATCAGTCCCAGTGGGTATTGCCTGCTGATCCCCACCAAGTTGCATAAGTGCATTAACTTCCAAGAACTTATAACTTAACTAATCCTTTTTTTCTTTTTTTTTTTTTCATTCTGGATTAGATTTAGTAATTAGTCTTGCACGGACTTAGAAATTCCATGTATTTCATGTTTATTTCTGGTAGGAATGTGTATGTGCTTCTGAGTCTTAATGGAAGTGGAAAAGCCACTTTAATCTCTTCTGTATCAATTTCATTTCCATTGGAACCTTTTGCTTTCACATGGACTCCAGTTAGGAGCATTCTTAATAGCATGGTTATTGGTAGAATCATTACAGAATTTTATCTCTGTCACAGGCAAGTGTGACCACTGAGACATGATGTATTAATCATCTGTTCTCATGTGTAGAACGTATTTAATTATAGTCTGACAAATCCTAAGTTTTCTGACCTAATATTCTGGAATACTATATTTTTGGTAGAAAAACACTACTGTCATTACAAAATAACTATCACATTTTCTAGCAAAATCCAGCAGTTCTTTCTAGACATTGAGTGCTTAAAATGCGTTATGATACTGATGCCTCTACTCTACCAGTAGAGTGTTTAGCAATTTACTGACTTCTGTTATGAATATATGATAAAAAAAAAAAAAAAAAAAAAAAAATTATCAAAAGGTTCGTCAGTGGTGTTTAAGAGACTGATCAATCTCTCAGGATAGAATTAATCTAAGACTAGACACCTAAATACTGATCCATAAGTAGAGGTTTCTGGGGAGTATCTGTTACAGAGCCAATGTTGCTTGGAGACTAGCTGCTAAAATCTTAATATAATTGCCCTAACTTAAGATGTCTACCATTACTTGAGGGACCTCAACATGCATGAGACATTCACACAGCACATCCATGGGACAACATGCCTATAGGAATACTGGGTCCTTCTGGAGTGGCAGATTAAGGTGAAGTAGGATGTCCTACTTGGCGTTATACAAAAGACAGTGAGTGTTTAATTTCAGGGAAATTAATCAAGTCCTTGACATTTATTTTGGTGCATGATGAACAGCTTTGCAGGCTTCACTGACTGAATTGACCAGAATGTTGCTGTCTGTGGAAAGCTTACACAGCTGGCTCAGATGTGGATGCCTACACATAGACATCTGAATTTAAGTATTTGCATCTGGAGCCAAGTTCCACTACGGTGCAGGAACTGAGAGCTTGCAAATAACTTGGAATATTATGCATATTAAATCCTTGTAGATAGACCAAAGAAGAAGAATTCTGTGTTTAGAAAAAATTTTTATGAAGTAATGGAATACTGTTAGGGAAATACATTTTTTGGTTTGTTTCTTCCTTATCTTACGTCTTCTACACCATTCTTATTTTCTCCAATGGCTAGAAACATACTCTATTACCTATCAGAGCCACGTTTTGGCTTTTGTAAATATGTGGTTTGCTACAGATAATGTTTGGGTTCCCACACATCAGTCAAATCTATGGTTCGACAAAAATGGAAATAAAATAAGTGCTGTCTTCAATCACTTAAGACGCGCTCTTGAGAAAGGTTTTATCCTCCTCTTTACATGGAAGGGCACGTATTCTTTAATCTTTTTATGACCAAGATAGCCTTCTTAAAGATATCCACAAAATTCATTAACAGTTCTACATTTTCTGCTTTCTCTGTCTGTTCAGAAAACTCCAGAGAAGATCCTGACAGCTAAGGACACAATTACGGAATAATGGTACAATAGGGAAGTCTCAGAGTTTCCAAGTCCAGTTGCATAAAATCTTTGAGGGCCCCATAAATTTGTTCAGGTGCATTGGAAAACTGATCTGGATTTTTTCAACAATGATAACAAAGTTATCAGGAACCAATACTGTTCCATTCCTTGTCATGAGCCCTCACGTGTGAGAAAGACAGTAATCATACATTTATGTCAGTCATATGTACTTTAAAGGATTTGGACCTAATTCTCAAATACAAGCAAGGCAATTTGTATGAGCAAGCAGCAAAAAGTATCTTTTAACTGCTTAAGGGTGAATATTTCTCCTTATATGGGGGAGCTTAGCTGCTAGGAAGACTGCAGGATTACTCTGTCATCTCCAGTGCTGGCTCCCTTGTTACTCATAGTAATGGAAAGTAGTTGTCCTTACTTGTGCTGGAGCATCATCACAGAATGGTGACAGGGCATCTCCCTGCTTGCTTTTCTATTTGAGCAGAATTTGGCTATAATGAACTAAAAACAAAACCATGAAGCCTGAGGCAGTCCCTTTGTTAGTGGTGGGACAATGTCAAATAAAGCCTCTGAAGACAGTTTGTTGTAGGGAATCTTTTCACTCTGATACATGCTCATATTAGACATTTCTGTATTGTGGATTCAACATTTCTATACATTGGTATGCTAAACTGATTACAAATCCCATCTAGCTTGGTATTAGTTCCAGCCTAGTAATCCTGTTTGAAGCTTTCAACTGATGTCATAACATAGCTGGACTGTAGAAAGTAAAAAAAATTTCAGTAATGCTCGGTTTGTTTTCTGACATGAGCTTTGTTTAAATAGCTCTCCAGATCTGTCACACTTTAGAAAATGGAAATTGGGAACTCTTTCAGAAATCAGAGAGATGGTTGATAGCATTAGGCACAACAAAATCTGGTGTTGCGAAGAGAAGAAACTGCTAACAGGCATTCTGCTCTTTGTCAAAAACAGATAATATGTGCAAGGCATCACAGTAAGTCAGTCAAGGTTTTGCTCTAAGGGAACCTCTTCCTGACATACATTACAGCACTGGTGCTCCATTTCAGTACCAACTTTTACTTCCTGATCTGTAGAGAAGGGCTATTTTTTCATTCTAACACCTAGCATGCAATTAAATTAGTGAGGCTGTGAACTGGAGCTGTTTTAGCAATAATCTGGGGTTTGGAGGCAAAGTGGAGAGTATGTTTCTAATAGCACTGGACACCTTCAAGTGGCATTGGTGGCAGTAGCTTTGGGTTCTTCCTGTAGAGAAATGTCTATTTTTTTTGGCTGCCCCAATAGTGATGGAGTTCTACTGCAATGTATCACCTGTGAGATTTCCTGATGGCGCAATGTAGGTTTTAAGGTTGTGTACGGGTGATGTTGTGAGACTTCCCGTTTTTGGACAAAGCCCTTCTTATATTGAAGTCAATAGAAAAACCATCATCTCATCACAAATATTTTTCTGATATTTGTGGTGCTCTGTGAAGAATTTACAAAATCCTGTTCAGGATAACTGTCCTGACCTATTGTATCATTTCATGTCAGTGAAATTTGACTCAGATTGCCTTGATTTCTTCCTGATAAGATCATTCTCTCTTCACTGACAGGTGAAATCCAATTGGACTGGATTCATGTACATGGCCAAGGTCATGCCTTTATGGGGCAAAGTGACTTTTCATGATGACTACTAGTGCCAGTTTGCTTAGCTGATATTCTTAGTCAAACCAACATCATAGCAGTAGCCTGGCAGTATCTTAGCAAGCTATTAACAGCTGAAGGGAAAAGTTATTAAGTACTTTTGCTTCCATATTCTGAATGAAGATAGGATCTTCAAGAATGTTCAGTGTTGACCTGATTGCATTACCTCTGCAAAGAACGACAATACTGCCAAAACTGAGGCTAAAAGGCAAAATAGCATATTTTGCAAAACATAGGAGACTCATAGTATTTGTTAGCATTTCCCTCCCCCAATTTCTTTGATAAACTGGTAGATTTACCATCCAGATATAAGGGCAAGTATAAAGAAAAGTTAATGTGAATTCTTTCATTATCACAAGCTAGAAAATATTGGAAACTAGATGACATTTATGAGAGATTCAGCAGTTCATAACTATCCAGACAGACTGAAACTGCAGTTTCAGAAGGAAGCTGGTGGGTGTCCTCTCCCTGATGAATGCAAAATCCAAATTTAAATTTCATGTTGCATTTCTACAGAAGACCCATAAGGTTCCTGATATAAAATTATTTAAGAATAATTTTATAGAGCCATTATTATTTAAGTTTTAAAAGGTTGTTAAATTTGTGCTTGAAAATTAGAGGGATATAAACTGTTCTCTGTGGATCTAAAGTTAATTTTGGTACGATTAAAATGCACTGAGCGTCATCCTTGTACTTTAGAACTGTTTGTATCAGTTTGCTGTGTGTGTACATGTGAGCTCAGAATATGTACATATGATAGCTAGGGGACAATAAGCATGCCTGAGTTAGCTTGGGCACTGTTTCCATGCCACAGTCATAATCAAATGAAAATATGTAGAAACTTTGTTTAAGAAGCACTATTAAACTGTAAATAATTGTAGTGCTAGGACACAAGCTGTGTAACAAACCACAGAGGAAAGTGATGATGACAATCTTGTGTTTCTTGAGGGCTCTGTTGGGTTCATATGACATGTGATATCAAAGTACATCTGTTCTCCTTTCCTCAGCTGAACAAAAGTCTTATAATTGCTGCTTTCCTCAGCATTAACCATGGTGGGTTTTTTTTTTGCTCTGTGGACATGCCATCAATTGTGCTATTTACTTTTGTTTCAGTGTAATGTTTAGGTTCATGGGGTCTTCATCAAGACAAGCAGGACTTTTCTCTAGTCCCTACTGTGTAGCATGGTGGCTGGAAAAGGTGACACAGCAGATCTCAATGGGTTCTTTATGTGCGATAGCTAAAATCACTTTCTTTCATTTTTAGATGATAACTGGTAGAGGCTGGACTGTGTAATGGAGTAGATTGCTTAGTCTCTTGTAAACAATATCCTATTTGTTAAGGGATGGTACTGCAGAATTACTGGTTGTAAGCCTGCAAATTGGCACCATTTCAGCAATTTTGGTCAACTCATAAAGTTGACAGCTTCCAGGGGCAGCACATGCAGCACCTTCTATTTTCCAGCATTTTCCCCAGCCTGCAACAACTATAAAGACTATGAATGGTTTTATTATGAATCACTGAGCTGATGCCAAGTGAAGATAGACTAGAGCTCTCCTCTACCAAAGATCCTAAAGGCTTGCTTGAGACCCTGTAATTCTGGCCCCTCACAGACTTGACAACAGTAACACTGATCTGTCTCACTAGAAAAGGGTGGGAAAGTAGTGTGTTGTACAAAATAGGATACCCCACCACCCAATCTGCTCATCTGAGAAACTGAATTAAGCTCTTTTGGAGATCATCTGAAGTCTTAATTAGAGATGTTCACAGCAGTTCTGCTGTGTGAGCTGCAGGGTGAGTCGAGATCTAAATCCTGAATGACTGAGAAGGAAGCTGAAGACAGGGAAGACTTGTGGTCACAGTTAAAGCTCTGAGGAGCACACCTCCTGCTAGGCTATGTTGAAAGGATCACCAATGTCTACCTTGGAAGAAAAAAGAGGCCACCACTTGAGTGACAAAAATTAGGGCTCTGACAGCTTGTTAAAAGAATAGTGCTTCAGAGGGAGGAGGGCTGCCAAGTGTTTCTCCAGTTATCAAATAAGTGCCCTGGCTCTTCTGGGTTCCAGTATGTCATATCCATCTCTCCCCTATACATAGGAGTTGGAGGGTGAACACTTACTTCTGGGCATTGTTTCAGTTTCTCTAAAATCTGACCCATTAATCCCTTTTGGGAGATATTATAGACCATCAAAAGGTGTTTTAAGGCCAGCCTTGTCTCCGTTGGTACAGGAATTGTTAGTAATGGAAAAAAAAATACTTGTATGCTGACATAAACCCATGCACTGTAATTTAGATTTCTAAATTATGTGATGTAGCTGTTGGATTGATTACACTGTAGTTATACTGTGTAGCTATTAGTTGTCTCTCAGTAGCATGTGTTTTGGTATGGCAAAGTCTACACAGAAAAAAACAGATCTTCATTTTCTAGGTTTCAAGATTACTAGTTCATTTCATCATCAGCTTAAAAATCATGAATGTGTTAAATAGAAAAGCCATAATATCTGCAATTTTCCAATAGATTTTTTTTTTATTTTACAAAGTAACTAGAAACTAAGTTGGGCAACAACAGTAGGTCTAAAAATTTGTCTGTAGTTGAAGTACTGCATTTCACCCTACTATATACATGTGAATTTAGAGTAGGTTCAAATCTAGGAACTTCAGTTCAGCATATGTAAATGTAGAGACTAGAGACATTGCTTTTGTCTTGTGAATGGAAATATTGTTATATTAATTTAAAAAATGCAGCTTTCTCATGTGTAAGATTTCTAGCCACAGGGGAAAAAAAATAATTAGAACAAGACTCACATGATTTTTCTTTCATGGTTAATAAAGAGGAAGAAGAAAAAGTGACGTGCACTTGTTCCACAGAGAAAACAAATCTACTGCTTTTAGATAGAGGTCTGGATGGTCTCTTCTGTTCCTGTGCACATAAACATCATACCTACAGTTAACTGGTGAGATGAAAACTGATTAATTTTCACACCCTATCACAATTAAAACAACCCCCACAGCTCCCTACTGTTTGCTCTATTTAAGCATCACAAATACCATAGCTTAGTGAGGTACAAAATTACTATTGAAATGACGTTTCTCATGAGGTCTTGAAGAAGCAGATGTTTTACTTTATCACAAGAAAAAGTTAAAACCTTGGAGAAATAACTATTCTAATTTATTGGAAAAGTGTGGTTATTTCTATTGCTGAACAACCAGAAAAGGAAATGTCTCTATTTTTTAACTTTAGAAAGGTTGCTTCAGCTGTGCTCTGCTTATACCATGTCTCCTAGACTTGCTCTGTAGTGAATAGCTGTTTTGAAACAAAGGAATTTGTCAGCTGGCATGTGAAAAGATGCTGGAGTACAGGCAAGGTCTTAGCAGGTCTTTGATTTTTTAATGTATCAAATAATCCTGAAAGAGACTTTGAGCCATTATTTAATCCATCTGCTTGGCTAACCACAGGCTCATGGGATTCGCCATCATTCTTGACTCAGGTGTTCCATCTATTCTTATCTCTTCAGTGACAGAGATTCCTTGACTGTGGAGGTGCTCCAGTTCAGCACTTCTTTACTCCTAGAATGATTTCAAAATTTCTCTCTCCTTTTCTGCATTTTCAGATCAATGACTTCTTGTCTTGTTCACAGTTGAAAGCAGTTTGTTTCTTCTCTGCAGCAGACTTATGTGTATGAAGACTGTTACCCTCTCTCCCCTCTAGACAAAATATCTTCAAGTTCTTTAGTTGTGTTTTTTAAAAATAATCCCTTTTTCATTTTTTGTAGGCTTTTGCAAATCTCTGAAATCCCTCCATTTGCTTGAATGAAATGCCATAAATTGCACTGTATTGTGCCTAGAACAAAGTGTATTTAGGTATAGTTACTTTTAGCTAGCAACAAAAGGGGGAAAAAAACCCACTTATTTGGGGTATTTTTATTAAGGTTTTCCTTGAAATATGGTTTAACAGGATTCTCTCTGTCACTCTGTTTCATATTACATTCTTCCTTTGAGACAATAAAAATCAGCTTACATCTTGGAGACTATAGTTGAGTAATCATAAAATAAAATGTATGATGTCAAGATTAAGATAAACAAGCTAAAGGCAATCTGGCAATATGATAAAAGACTGATTTAATTTTGAGAAATGGCCAAAAAGATAAAAGGGGAAACCCAAGTAGGGGTAAACACAGATGAAAGCCCAAGTAATGGAGTATTTGTTAACTTTCTTACTAGAATAATCCTTAACTATGACATAGATATTTTTTATCATGTTTTGTACAAAACATAATAAAAAACATTTTGTAAATCATTAGCTAATCAAATGACAACTGTAAAAATTATAATTTCCCAGTTACTCCATATAAATTGTAATTGAGAATCTATGCTGTCTCATGAACTTTTTATAGTTAATTATTCCTGAGGAAATCTTTAAACTCCTCAGAGTCCAGAGAAAAATACACATAATAAGTTTTGTCTTCCAACTACTCTGTGGAGGAGTAGCTGCTCATTTCTAGATAGTTTTTGGGCAAATGCTTATTTGCCCAAACTTCTCTTCAACTTTTATGGATGGTAGAGTTCTTCCAGAAATCCAGGTGAGGGAGTGTGTTCTATAGTCTGGAGGACCAGTCTCATACCATCCCACTCTTCCTTCTCTTTCCATATCTTGGTATCTGCTCCTGTGTATTTGTTGGCTGGAGATCACATCTGCTTGGTTAGAGATTCAATTTCTAATTACCATAAAGATTTTCCATCCAAGAGTGTCCCTCTACTTTCTCTTATGTCAGAGTGGATGCTCCTCTGCTAGGGACCGACTTGCTGAACTCTTATGGCAGAGGACATTTTTGCAGTTATACGGAAACATGAGAATCAAGAGACAAAGGGAATTCTCCCTCCTCTGAGACTGGTCATCTACTGCCACAGATTGCATATCATTGATGGACAATCCTGGTGGGGTTCACAGAAAATCTATCTACCATACCACAAGCTACAAACCTACATGACTGCTTCACAATGTCCTCCAGCACTGTCAGCATTTCATAACTGAAGCCAAAGATGAGACAAGCTACAAAAGATGCTAAAGTATTCTGCCTGGGAGTGCTGGGTCTAGCTACAGGCACATCCAAGCTCACATCAGTGCACCCTCCCTAAACTCTTGCTTTCCATGGAAAGGGAGCTTCGCTGTGTAGGCTGAAAGGGAGATGTGGAAGATTGTGACCACTTGTCCTGCATGGAGGCTTGGAAGATGTGGTGCCTGGAGCATTACTGCACCCATTATAAATATACCCTGTGCTATAAGATTATACTGAATGTCGTGATTTATTTTGTGTACCCTTCAGTCAGTATGCTTGATGTAATTCTTAAAAACATCAACAGACAGAAATCACAAGAAGAATTACTTCATTAAGCAGTTCTGCTGAGATCAGGGATTATGGTAATAGCAGATGTGTAGTCTATTTTGATTTTGCTGTTACATCAGATAAAGGGCTGCTATTACTGCTCTGACGGTTGTTTACTCAGCGAACAAATTTCATTCCAATTCACTTCATTGTACTTCATAATTTATTTGCTCAGTGTTGTTTACAGTATGACTAAGCTGACCAAGGCTTTATCATGCTTGCGTTGAGAATGCTGTCAAGAAAGCAAGACTGGTTGTTGAGTGTCCCATGTGTGGGGAATATTCCACTGTGGCAAGCCACTAGCAACTTGATAAATACTTATACACATGGAAAAAAGTGCTACTTATAAAACCTTGTAAACCCACAATTTTTAACTTAGACTTCTTATTTTCTCAAAATAAACCTTGTAATCACAACTTCCAATTATTTTAAAAAAACTTCATCATTGTCTGATAAATTAGTGTATTCTTATGACTGTGCATGCTCCCAGGTCCAGGATAACTCCACCTCTTTCTACTACAACCCTACACCTCTCTGTGCCATTGCCTTTTTGTCCTTTCTGAGCACAGGTCTTGATCATACAAGCCTTCTGGTAGGTTGTATGCAGCGAGTGTTACAGGGTTGAATTCTTCAGGCTCTGCTCTTTTGCAAGTTTGTATCCACATACAGTAACTTTTCCAGCCTGCAATGACCTGGGAGAGGAGTCAGTCTACACCAGTCAGTGAGGGAGGTTTGCACTCTTTTAAACCAGTTACAGCAATGAGCAGCACTAAGTTTTGCTCCAGTCATCTGGAAAAGCAGCTGCCCTCCTCTCACCAAGTCACCATTGTCTGAAATGGCCTCACATTCCAGAACAAAAGGAATTTTCAAGGTTCAAACAGAATTTTGTACCCGTGTTACTACAGTTGGTTGTCAGCTTCATTATCATAGAATCATAGAATCAT
>NW_008626192.1:0-32013 GCF_000691845.1 Merops nubicus
AAATCTTAGTTTTGCACATGATTTCTTCATTCCACAATTTACTCTGGAGGCACATCAGTTTAGCATAATAGCAAGATCTTGGAAAAAGTGACCCAAGGGAGCAGAGGGTCACTGGTGACCCATTAAGAGTCAACGCTGCACTCTCTGGTGGGACACGCTACTTCTGGGCTTAGAAAACTCATCTCACCAGTGCTGGGGAGAAGAAGGTCAGAGCTCTGTGCAGAGCTGAAGGGAGCAGGCCACAGTCTGGCAGTGAGACCGTTGCTGCTGGAGAATGGAGACGTTGTGGTGTCTGCAGACACTGAGCCTTCCAAGGCATCCTTTCAGGGACAGTAAGCCTCAAGATAAGATAAGCACGTGTGCAGAGGATTTGGTATTTTACATTCCTTTTTTCTTCCAGTTAAGTTACGTGCTGTTCTTCAGATGAAGAGTGGAGCAAACTTGTTCCTAAGGCTGCTGTCTCAGTGTTATCTGCACCGACGGTCACAGCCCTCGCCCAGATAAGCCTGCAGACCTCAGCCAGACAAAATGTGTTGACTGAGGTCATCCACCACGGCAGTGGGTCCCTCCTGTGGGGGAGTTTGGACATGCAGGGGCACCCTCAGAGGCTGTGTCTGTGCCCAAAAATGGACCAGGACCACAGGATGCTCCCAGACACTGAGACTCAGCAAACCACACTGATCAGCTCTCAAGACACTGTCTAGGGCTTTCCCACCTGGGCATGAGTTTGGAACAAACTCTGACCCTAGGACATGTTTTGGATGTGATTGCTTAGTTTCAGAGGCCAGGAGTGTGTAATGACCCCAGGGCCACATATCCTGTGGGAGCATTGCCAGGCATATTGCACACACTGCCATGACAGAGCCCAAGAGACAGCCCCAGGATTGGAACCAACTTCTCCACGGCCACCAGACCAACAAGCACCTGAAGTTAACACTCACCTCTCAGCTAAAGTCGGTGGGTCTCCAGCAGCTTTGGACCCACTAAGGACCAATTCTTTCACCTTTGAAATCCTCACTTGGGGACTGAACCCAACCCTGAACACTTTGCAGTAGGCTGAACTTTCCTACAAGCCTTGGCTTTGAGTGAGGTCTAAGGAGTCCTGCTCCCCAGGGACGCCAGGGACCCATGATCCTGTCAAAGCCTGTGCAGCAACAGTCAGCATTTTGAAAAAAAAAGCCTTCTTTCATTCAATTTCCTAAATATTGAAATAGTAGAAAAACTCTGGTGCAATTAATGTGAGAGCTTTAGTCCTTGGACTAAAAGTAAGCGAATATTTCTTACCTTGGTGCCATATTTTGTGATCTTTGGATTAAAAAGCCTTTCATTATGAGAATGCTTGCATTAAAAATGCATGTTAAAATGCATCCAGAACAAATGTACACACATGCACAATCTTATTTCTCAAAGACATCTTCTTTTATTGGTTTCATTTGAAAATTGGTGCTCTCATGAGATGAGGTTAGAAGTAATTTAATGTAACAATAGCCTGATAATTGGCATTGGGTCGTCACTGCTAATGCTGTTTTACAGGCTAGTTATGACGAATTCCTGCTTTGACACTGTTATGCTTCAGTGCTTTGCTTTTTTTCCCCTTTCCACGCAGCTGCTGTGATCCACAACAAGTAATTGTTTCAACAGGAAACCAGCAAACATTGCCTGCAATTTGCCTTTCTTTCTTTCACAGCTATTAGGAAACGGTCTGAAAGAGGAAGAAAAAGTAAAATGTTCCTTCTGTCCTCTTTTTTTCCACTATCTATTCATTTTCCAAATCGTAAAGAAGAAAATGCTGATAGAAGGGGAAAAAAAACCCAACCCACCCTAATCAAAAGCTTTTTGCCTGAAGTTGTTCCGTTTGCTGTTCAAACCAGGGCAGTGCCTATAGTTAGACATGGTTGTGTTTCTTGAGAACATGAGCATATGACAGCACATTATTAGTGTGCAAAGGAAAGAGCAGCTGCTAGTCAGAGCACCTGGTTCCCAACAGCAGACTGGAAACACAAAGAGACACCCTCTGCGTGTGCCCTGGCAGAGAGAAGAGGACCAACAGTTTAAAATCCACTCTTTACCTATAAAAGCAGTGCTGCCCTCGTGGTGTCTCTACAGAGCCCTGAGGAAGGGTTGCAAAGGGAAGGTGAAAAGGAGAAAAGGGCCCCAAGGGCAGTGAAAGCCACACCAAGGAGCTGTCTTACCTTGCTGCAGCTCGGGGCTGCCTCTGCTCGTGAGTCTGCGAACACGAGAGGACAGGGACAGGCTTGCTGCTTTATTGGATTGCCCAAACTGGGTGTTTAATAATTAGCCAGTTATGCATTCGTGCTTTGGGTGAGCTATAAATATAGTATCTCCCCAGTACCAGCCACCGGCAGGCGATAAGGCCCTCAGCATCTCTCTGCTACCAGCCTTTTAAGGCATCACAGAGAGGGTGGCATGAGGCCCCCGATGGGAAGAGCTGCCACGCTCCTGGGCCTTCACTCCACTCCATCTGGGAGTGCCTGGTCTTCAAACACACTCACCTGCTGTGGAGAGGTCCTGTGAGGGACCCCAAGCAGACAGTGTCCTCCCAGGGTGTGGTATTTTGGCTGAGCTGTAACAATTGTAATTTCTCCAGGATTGATGGAGATCCTAGGAAATGCTGTCTGCTTTGTAACAAGCCCAAAGTGCCCTTTCTATATCTGTTCTTCTTAGGTGTGCAGCCTTTCTGCAGGGAATTCTGTGTCCCGTGTTCTGCCTCGTTCCTCACCTGCACCCCCTCATGTGGGGGGAGGTCTGTCAGTGGTACCCTGCCACAGCAGCTTTAGAGACTAGCCTGAGGTCACAACATCAATCCCTGTGGGCAAAGAGCTGGTAGCTCAAGAGCTTTCTGCTCAGAGCTCCCTTCCTGCTGCACACACCTGTGGTGCTGGGTGAAGTAGCAAGATCCTTAACATGAAGTTGAACTATTTTAAGGGTTTTTTTTTAAAGGGGAATAGAAGGAAAAGCTCTCTTTAAGACAGAGAGGTGATGAAATGTCATGGGCAGCTCCATGTGTGGGTAAATGATTCCTTTACACAGCAGCATGCTTCTCTGAAGTACTGTGCTGCTGAACTGGGACTGCCTGCTGCTCCTCCTCCTGGCTGAGGCAGGAGCATTTGTCAACAGATTCAACTTCTTTCCTGGATTTATTTATTACTTCCACTGCCCTGAAGAACCCTCCATTCCCTTCATCTCCCTCTTCTCTCTCGTCTCTTCAGAGTGCTGGTCAAGCAATAGTTTTTAGGAGATAGTGTCACCTTCCAGCTTGTCTCTGAGCAGTTTGTGTGGATAGCAAGCATGGATCGAGCTGTGGAGACTGGATCCTAACACAAACTGTGTGCCAGGCTTTCTACATGAAAAATTGATTTATGGTTTGACAGAAAACCCAGTCAGGTCTTATGGATTTAGCTCCTAACCAATGAGAAGCTGGCATCTGAAGGGTTCATCCTAACATAAATAAATTAAAAAAAAAGCTCATAACAGCACGTCCTTGGCCCCTGCCAGGCAATGTGATTTGACAGCCTGAGTCAAGTCTCCTGGATGTGTTAGTTTCACACATCTCCTTCTGTCCATGCAGAAATGCCCAGCTTCCTGGCACCATGGAAGAAGAGTATGGCCTAGAAACTTAGGTTATAGAGATCAGAGAAATAACCCACAGATTCCTGATTAAAATAATGTTCATCCTAGAGCTTGTGGCCTTTTGCCACATGTTCCTTTAGCTACTGTGTAAACAGCCCTTTCTCATTTCCCAGAACAATAAACAGTTATGAAAAGCTGTATAAGCAGCAAAAATGTGGTAGTTAGGACAAATGATTGGTCAGGTCTGGAAAGCCTCAACCTTTTAATGTTAGCCAATTTTTTTGTTTGCATGATTTGAAGGTCTGGGTGATGTTGTAGAAACAACCTGGAAAAAAAAGATGGTTGTCCACAGTCCCTGTCCAGGATGTTCTGGGCACTACTGACATGTTTAATCCTCAAGTATCAACCAGATTACAGAGCACATTTGGATCTGGTGTAAACATTGAGTAACCAGGGACTGATTTGGGGTAAATGTGACCTCCCAGCACACTTCTGAGACACAGAAGGGCGGTAGGCTAAGAGTAGAAGAGAGATATTCCTGTGAGTGTTGTCAGGAGCAGAGACATCTCCAGGCTTCTCAGTTTTATAGCAGCACTGGAATTTAGCCCTAAGAAGGATGAAGGCTGCAGTGCTCTGGCCCAAAGCAGTGTTGGCACAAGAAGCCCCTTTGCCCTGGGTTTGAGGCACTGGAGTCAGCTCTGCCTCTCCCACAATGAAGGCACCAGCAGGAAGCAAAGCAAGAATTTCAGGCAGTTCTCTCCTCCAAGGCACTGGGAGGTGCGTGTGCTGGAAGAATTGATTTAGAATGATAGAATCAATTAGGTTAGAAAAGACCTTTAAGATCATCAAGCCCCCCTGTGTTTTTGAAAAGCAAAGGAAATGTTACCAACTTCAAAGAACAGACCCATCCCAAGGTCCTGTTGCCCACCAGCTACACTGAGGTCAGAAGCTTTACCAGTGATCTCTCAGAGTCAGGATTCACCCCACCATCCTCTGCAGGTCGCAGAAGATGCCAGAGTGTAGGCATCCAAGAAGGCTGTACACCTTTAACAGACAGAATCCCACCAGCTTGCACCAGTGCTGCCTTTTCTAAAGGAAGAGCTCCACTGACAGGTCCTTGTGGGAATCCCACCTTGCTGTCCTGAGGTTTGTGTACATGGAAGGTAGCACAGGGATTAAAACCGTGTTGTGATGTTGTAAACCTTTAATCTAATGTGGGGGATTTAGTGGTAGGTTCTGCAGATATGCTGTGCAGAAGAGGAACCCTGTGGAGATTTTGCTGGTAGTCAATATTTTGCCAACACTTTACACTCCAGCCCTTGTGGTGAGGAAGATGGGGATAGCATTTGCTGCTATGGACTGGGCATTCAGCTGTGCATCCATCAGTCTGCCTGCTTCTTCTTGCTCTTTGCAGCTGCAGGACACACCAGTATGCTCTTTCCAAGGCATTTGCACCTAAAACCCCAAACCAAGCCACCCCACCCCTGGAGGAAGAGCATGCACAAATGGTGACCCTCCTGAAAAGCCCATGGCACACAGCCTTTTGCCAGGAGGCACGTGGCACATCAGGAGCATTGCACATCTTCAGCTCTTCCCACGCCTGTGGAAATGCTCCTGGCAGGCAGCATTTGGGCTTCATTTGCTCTCTACAACAAATTAGAGAGACCTTATTGCTCTCTACAGTTACCTAAAAGGAGGTTGTAGTGAGGCTCGTGTTGGTCTCTCCTCCCAGGTTACTGATGATAGGATGAGAGGAAATGGCCTCAAATTGAACCAGGGGAGGTTTTGATTGGATATGAGGAAGAATTTCTTCACTGGGAGAGTGGTTGGACACTGGAACAGGCTGCCCAGGGAGGTGCTGGAGTCACCATCCCTGGAGGGGTTCAAAAAATGAGTGGATGTGGAACTTGAGGCTATGGTCTAGTGGTTAGGGAAGTGTTAGGAGGAAGCGTGGACTCGATGATCCTAGAGGTCCCTTCCAACCATAGTGATTCTGTCTATGATTCAGCAGCAGTGGCCTCAGGGATACCAGTGAGCTCCAGGTCACAGGGTCCACCTGGAGGACCCAATACCTAGCTCCGTCCCAGGGCCTGGCTGTCCTCATCACCACCACCATGAGAGGCTCTGGAGCACAGATGAGGTGCAGGTGCCTTCGTATGAAGCAGAAGCCTGTGATCTCCAGGGCCTTGTCCCTGCCCACCTTCCCCTCCTGGCCTGTGTTTTGAACCAAGGCTCCAAGGAGATGTCATCACTGCAAAGCTATGCAGGCTTGAGGGCAGGCTGAAACACTCAGAGCCCTGTGACCTCTGCGTTTGCCACACATGCTGTCATCAGCACTTCACCTCACCTACTTCTTGCCATCAAAAGCTGGCATCTAGTGTAAGCCAGCTATCTGTGGGCTTCTTTGGTGAGTGGAGGTGCCTGTCTCCTGCTGCTGACTGCAGGGGCAGAGGAGCTGACTCACACCAGACAGCCAGCTCCTGGGGACTGAAGTTATGCAAAATGAGCCTGGAGAGCACGAGGTGCCCTTGCTCTGTGCAGTGTGCCACAAAAAGACCCGTGTGGGGCCAGAGGTAGATTGGGTTAGCCCATTTCGTTGCCTCCAGCAATGGCCAGTAGCTCATGCCTGAGAAATACATATTCCCCAGAACAATTTCCTGAAAACCAACAGGTTTCTAGGGGGGGATACTCTGTGGGACAGGAGTAAACTATATTTTATGACCTTGATGGATTTTTTTAAATTATTTTTTTAAATTTCTGTGAGTTTCTCTCTCTGTTCCTGAATCCCAGTGCTCAGGGTGTTTGGTCCATCCCACGCCCAGCCTCAGCAGGTTGCCCTCCCCAGGCCTGAGGACTGGCAGGGGCTCAGAGCACAGGCAGGAGCTCTTTCCCCAGCACAAACAATTCTGCATTCAGATAAATGATCCTGATGAGCCATAGCTTGAGAATTCAGACACCGAACTCTCTAAAACCCCCAAAACTCAAATTAATGGAAAACCTAAGGGAATAAAACTAAGGAAAACCCTTTCTCCCCCTCTCCATCCCCTGTCTGACTCACAGCGAGAGACAAACCCAGTCCCCACTCTACTGCTGCCTTTCTGCCCCTACTTAATGACCCCATATCTCAGGGTTCACCTTGCAAATCTAGTGACACATCACTGACAAATGCCCTGAGTGCAGAGAGGTCTGGATGGACTGGACTCCTTAGCTGGAGGGAGCTCTGGGTGTATTTTCAGAGTTCAAACAAGGTTAAAAAAGCAGGAATCACTTTTACTTCACTCCCCCATTTATCTGCCCAGCAAACATCACAGCTCACAAAAGGCCACTGCTCTCAGCAGCTGTTTCATGGCTCCACCTCTGCCCTTTCCCATTTTGGCTGAAGTACTTGTTCACTCCACTGTAGCTGCTGGTTTTGGATCATGCTAAGACTTCTTCAGTCCAAAACTAAATCTACCCTCATAATCCACTAAACTAAGTCCTGATAAAGCTCAGCAGGTTTCATTTAACAACAAGCAGAGATATAACTGTTTGTGGACTGCAGTGACAAAGGGATCCAAGTGGTTGCCTGGGTTCAAAGCAGCTGAGAGAAGCAATCCCAGTAACACCAGATTTGAGTGCCCCAGTTGCACACTGACCTGCTTGTTTGAATTAATGTCTTTACCCCACTGCACCTAACTGCCTGTGAGTCTGAGTACATGTCCAAAAGAGACTTGCAAGGCTCCTTATAGAAGAGAGCTATTTTCTTGTGAGATAGCTGTTATCTGAGAGAAGTGCACTGCTGAGACCCCAGCAGCAAGAGTCAGAAACTGCCAGTAGCAAAATTAAGCATGCAAGAGACCAGTCTGCTTGACCTGCCCCAAGCTTCTATGGATAAGGAATTTCAGCCTAAGCAGTTTTATTTTGGCACACATACAAGACTAAAGTAGGCTTTTGCACTAGAAACTGTAGATTGCCCTGAGCATAGGTGTAATCTCCAGCCCACCCATAATAAATAGTAGTAATCCCAGCTCTGGCATTAATTCATTGTGTGACCTTGGACATGACACTCACATCCACACTATCAAACGTGGCAAGTGCATGCAAATCCCACTGAAGGACAGAGGACCTGCAAGTGCCAAGCACTTAAAAAAAAAATCAAATTAAGCTCCCTGGAGCTCAGGTTTCCCATTTACAGGGGAAACTATGAGAGACATCAGAAGAAAACCCCAACCCTTAGCAGACTAAGAATTCCCAAGACCTCCAGAGCCTCTAGTAGGATCCCTTTGGCAGGAGCATATTTCCCAGCAAAAAGCCCCAGATCTGACTGCAATAGTCCATTGCCTGCAGCTTCTGCCTCAGGGTTCATGCTGGGTGGGGAGCACTTGGTCTCAGGTAGAGGTGCTCCAGCATCCCAAAATTGTCCTGTCTGCATGCACTGCACCACAGCCCATAGGCTGCTCTTAGGACATATTGAGTAGGACTTCAGTTGTAGACTTGGTGTGACATTATACTGCCTTCCAAGCCACTTCCCAAAACAACACAGAAATAGAAACTGGGATAATGCACCTGCCAGTGGTAATAAATCTAAAACCTTGCACAAGACATTTAAGCATTGTATTGCCTCTGCACACTGTGGAGGAGGGCAGTGGCTCCCCTTTGGGGCATTGCTTTGGTGCAAGCCTGGTGGCTCAGGTTAGCCTGCTGAAGGCCATCGTGTGCAACTTGAAACAAGCCCAGCAATATTCACAAGTTGTGTTGAGTAAGAGCTGCAGTTAGGGTGGATATCCTCCCCCTGGAGACAAAACTCAGTCTTTGCTGGTGGTTTGTTGCATTGCTGACAGAAGTGCAGCCCAGGGCTACCAGGTACCTTTTAGGCCATTTAGCACAATAGGAAGCATTTCACCATGGAGCCTAGATTAGCTTGGATGCAAGTGCCAAAATTAATGTCAAACCTGACACCTGCCATTTCCCCTTACCCAGGTCCTGTGTGTGACTATGATGAGCCTCAAATTCTTGTTTCCTCTCTTCATTGAGTCACTGACTTGCCTCTTTCCCCATCCATAACATGAAAGTCTTCAGCTGACTGCATTAAGACTTCAGTGATGCCATTGTGAGAGCTCAGAGTGATTTTGCTAGTGGCTGAAAAAACCTATGTGCATTAAAACTGGCACCCTAATTTTATAGCAAATTTTGTCAGAGAACGTGACATTTACCAGGAGGACAGATCTTTATGGTACCTCAGTTAAACAACAGAGCTGCTTCTGTCATCATCAGAGCTGCTCAGATTTTTCAAAACTTATTCAAAGACAAATAATCAGTTCTATGGCCACACATTAACTTGAAAGTCTAGACAGACACTTTTAAACATTAAGCTGTCAGAGTGCAGCAACTCAACCCAGAGCATGCTGAGCAAGGAAGTGACACGTCTCTGCTGTGTGTGTTCCACCAGCTGAGGCCAGCTAAATGGTTAGTTACACACTGACCAAAACACACAAAGAGCTCCCTGACATTCAGATTGCTGGGGAAAAAAAACCACACTGCCTTTTTCATGCCTTAAAAAGACACATTTCCATGCAATTTCACTGATGGGTGGTGATACTGTGATATCACTAGTGAATAGTGATAGTCTGTACAATAGAAAACCTGAATTCTGTTTACGCACCCATCCTAACTAGGAATTTGCTGATCTTTTCCTAATTGCCACCTGTATGCCTCATAAAACCACCACTTGATGCAATACTAGACCACCTCAGCATTACCATCATTTTCTTGACATTTCTTTCCATGCCCCACCACCTCTTCTCCTCTTGGATGTCATGGCTGGCACACTGCAGCTCCCCCTGTCTCCTTTCTGCCCTGGGCACCTGCAGTGTCAGCATTGTGGTCTGCCACCCCCCTCCCCACTCCAGCCATGAAATCCACAAGCCTCAATCTTTACCTCCTTAGCATCCTTGCCACCACCTCTTTGACCTGAAGGATTAACAGGGGTTCTCTCAATACACTCAGAGTTTTCCCCCTTCCCCTCATTCCCCACATCTCCCCGTTTAACTTTCTCTCTCCACAGCACATTTATTGCTCTTCCTTTGCAGCTGACAAACGTTCTCAAGTTATTCCTCACCCAGCAGACCCTGCACAAGCCTGCACGTCTGGCACTCTTGGCAGTACCCACCAAACTAAGAGGAGAGCTGAAGCCATCTGTTGCAGCTGTTATTTTATGGCTCCTCCACCACGCTGGAGCTTGCCCCTGCCTCGCAAGCAGGAGCCCTGTGGAAGGCAGTTCAGATCAATAAATCACCCAGACATGCAAGCTATGCCCAGCACCAGTGATAAGGGCAGACACTGAGCGTAACCCAAGCAGCTCTTGGAAAACACTTCTGTAAACAAAGCTGCCATTTAATTTTGGGGCACAAACATTAATATTCTGGAGAGCAGCCTCCAGACGAGAGGTTTGCACCTCTCTTTGATCTGTGATTGCACTCAGCTTGGCTCCTGCTCAGCAGACAACTGTGCTTTTTTCCATCCTTTAGGAAGAATGTGCTCCTTTATAAGAGCATACTGAGAAGAAGGAGGTTTTCTGAGTCCCTGCATGAGCCTCGGGCATTGCCCATGGTTTGGAATTGAGCTTGAGCTTGGAGAGGTTAAATAGTTGCCAAATCTAAAGGAATATAAAAAGAAAGGCCTCCTGGCACTGAAGGGTCCAGAACAAAGGGAGATGAACAAGTAGATATAAACTGAAGTTATTTCCTCTGTTTTGCATGGTGAAATGCTTTCAAGGCATTCAACTCTGTGCATCATCACAACAACTCCTGGGACGTCAGATCCCAGGCCTGTGGGCTCTCTGGCTCTGATCCTGCTTTGGTCCTGATCTATCCTTGTGCACAGGAAGGGCTCCGGGGACAGCTTTGCCTTCCAGAGAACATTTTTTTTAGAAAAACAAATAGGGAATTATATAGAAATACAATAATTTCATTAATAGAATCTAATAGGGTGGGGGAGGTTCTGTCTTAAAAATAAGAAAAATCTGAGTGCTGCAGAAGAGGTGCAGACTTCCATTTACTCTGCAGCTGGGTACCAAAGCAGCACAGAGGGTGCTGCTCCTCTGCAAAGCTGAAGGGCATTTCCAGGATGGTGTGTGGAGAGCCACAGAAGAACATTGCTATGAGCTCACTTGAGCACTGAACCAGCTCAGCTGCTCTTTTCCCTTTTTCAAACATGGGATCGTGCCAGCAGCTCAGACTGATCAGCTTTTTCTTGATAGCTTCGTAGATTTGGATGCCAGAATTATCAAGGACAACCCTCCTGCATAACACCAGCCAGTCAGTAGTGTTTCTGCAATGCAAAATAACCTGTAGGTCAAAATCATTCTTCATAGGGGTGAGATCCCAAGATCATTCTTGCTGGTGTTACCATGACAGTGGCATGTATGTCTACAGTCCTTACAACAGTAAAAGCTTTTGCCATCAGTGGCCAAGCTTTGAAACTTTGGAAGTGAAGCTGGGCACTGGTGTCACACATGAGATCTAAACACAGGGACTATTTGGTGCAAAGCACTGGCTAACACTCTTCCTGAATTTCAGAGGACAGATGGGAATATGACAAGTGACTTTTGGTTTTAATGTTTTCCAAAAATCTCTCATCCAGTGCATCCCTACATTCAAAGGGAGAAAATGCTCTCAGTTATGAGTCTCAAATACAGGAGTTGCTGTTTCGAGTGTACGAAGAATTAATGCAAGGAGGTTTGCATCCTGCTCTGCCCTCAAGAAGCAGCTTTCCTTCACAGTCAGCATGCATCAAGGTAGGCACCAGGACACTGATATTTTTTCCCTGTCTAGGCAGAAGATCCCACCTATCCAGCAGACACCAGGTCAGGTGGTGGGATGAATGGGAGAGGCGTGAGGGGGACCTGAAATATTCCAGGGAAGAAAAGAGAAGTGCAAGGACATACATATCTCTGAATCAACATCCCTTTGATGAAATATGTGGTCTGGGCCTGGTCTTGCTTAAAGACAAGTTTCCAGCTGCAAGGTATGTAAGCATGCTGAGAGTGTTTCCACTGGACAAAACAGAGAACAGACTTAGAATAATCTGTCTGCAGCTGGGAAGTTTTCTTTTCTTTCTGTACAGCTGCCTCTAAATAAGGAGATTGTACTGCTGATCTTTGGATTCCTGAATAAATTCATTCCTTACTTTATATTCGAGCCTGTCTGGTGGTAGGAGTGATTTAAGGATAACTGGCAAGCCACTGTCATTCCATTCCTGAAGAAGTGACGAGTCAGTGAAGGTGGGTGTTGAACTGTTCTCCCAGAGAAGATAAAAAGCCAGAGGTAGCCAGATGTTTCTCCTTGAGCTGCATGGGACTTTTTGAAAGCTGATAATGAGGCTTGGGAAAAAAAGTCTTCTTGGGAAGATAGAAAGCTAGAAAAGTGGCTCAACATAGCCCGATCCTGTTCCCCCTCTCTGGGAGATCAGGACTGAAGTCCAGTGCTGGAATATACACATGATGTATGGGTTGCTACAGAAGCTGGTCAGAGATGCTCTGTCTTCTTGTTGGCACCTAGCTCCTGGTCCCCTCCAGCTGCTGGCACTTGCAGATCTGAGCCCCAGAGGTTTGTGGTTCCTCTCTGGATGCTGGTGCTCTCTAATTCTACTAGCCTGGTCTGAAGCTTGGAGCACTCATACTAAACAACTCAGGGCAGAAAGTGCACCCTCACAGAAGCCAGTTAGAAACAGGATTTGGTAAGAATACAGAATAGGTGGTGGTGATGAAGCTCAGGAATGAGTCAAGAAAATGTGCACCCAACTGAGCCCTTTTATCTCCTTTTCCCCTCTATTTCCTCATGTTTGTTACCTGCCCAATTCATCTTGATGCCTCCATTTTTCCACTTTTACTCCTTACCATAAGCACCCATTACTAAGACCCACAAATTCTCCCAGTCCCCTGAAAACCTCCCATCAGAAATTTTGTACAGTCCTGAAATTCTCCTTCCTGTGCATAACATGCCAAGTCCTGCATCCTGTTAGGCAGTGTCTGCCCTTCCTGTGCATGTCTCTCTGGCCCATTTGGGTGCCCATCATGGGGTGTTTCACACCAGTAAGGGTCTAATCCTTCTCTCCTGATGGTCATGGGGAGTTGCCAATTCAGTGGGCCCTATTTTCACTGCTCAGGCTGCCTCTAGCTGTCATTGATCTTTGTTGGCCTTACTGCTTGTTGTGGTTGCCCATTAAGTCACATAACACCTAAACTTAACATTGCACTTTGGGTGGCTAGCAAAAGTAGAGGCCAAGTAGAGCTTCCAACAGGGAGCCATGCTGTCTTGGCACGCCTGGCTGCACAGAGGATGTCCAAACATAAAAATACTTCTTTAGCACAGAGGAGCAGCTGGATCTCCATCCCTCTTTGCATGCATAAGACAAAACTTCTACAAGTCACCTTGATGGCTTCCATCTTGGAGCCTCCCACTTGAAATGCACGAAAAGAGAATGATTTCTAGAGGATTCAGATTCTAATGAAATTCAGTCCTCTGAAAGCTTTATCTTCACACGGTCTGCCCTCTTCCCTGAAAGCATGAGTGCCATGTTTATCCTCAGCATCTCTGCCTCAGATACTCCTGGAACTGAAATAACTCCAGCTGCCATAATTTAATTAAACTATCAGTTGGAAATGTCTGAGTGCTGTATGGAGACTGTGTGGAAAATACGAGTGCAAATAATATTGTTAGTTTACAGTGTGAGCTTAGAGATTTGATCTGGATCCAAAAAAAGGATCTGAGGACAAATCCTGAGATCATGCTATTAGGCTGGTCCTGTTGTGGACTGCTAAAGAACAGAGACTGTAAATGTTTATTTTAAAATGGGCATCCAAGGCTATGTTCCAGATCATTTGTTACTCCCTAGTGTGATTCTGTGTATTCCTTCATATCCACTACTGATATTAGCTCAGCCAGCACTTGATGCTGCTTGGGTAAAGCCATTTGTAAGAGGAGTTTAAGAGCTGGAATTACTATTGGCAATATGTGGATCACAGAGATGTTTAGAGACTAACTACAGCTAAGGATGCTTTTATTTGTACTTTATTTATACTCAGATGAATATAGATATATTTTTACATTGACAGATTTACTATATCTCTATAAAATATGTAAATGGTATCTATTAATAATATATATTTATAATATCTTTGTATATTAAAATTTAAAAATATTTATTTCTGCTCAGATTTACTTTTTTTTTCTTTACTGACATTCTGTTTATTGGCACATTGCTCAGACTGAAGAGTTCTCTCATGAGAAAGAGGAGAGCTGCAAGGGAGCATCACAGCAGCTGCACAACGCTCCCCACCTCTGAAACAGCCACTGGGTTTAGCAACCCCCTGTATCCTGGGTGGGGTCCCTGCTGCTGGGCCTCACACTTGGCTTTAGCAGCAGAGGAACCTGTGACAAGGCTGTAGTGATAACCTCCTGCTCCATCCTCCTGTCCACTTCAGCCCTACTGAGGGGTCTCCCTGTCCCTTATCCCTCATCAGCATCTTTGAATAAAAGACCAAAATGCTTGGTGGTTTTGTTGATATACATTAAAAAGAACATCTGCCAAGAGAAGTTATGACAGCTAATTAGTGGAAAAGCCATTAAAAGCAATTTTGTCTTAAGAGCACCAAGGTGTGAAAGCTGTTTTTGTTTGTGAGGCTGATCAGTTGTGTGATGCCACAGTTGCCCCTAAAGCAGGGCTGCTTGAGGTAATAATTAAAAAGTAAAAATCTTGATCTTCCAGCTGTTCTGAAGATACTATTTTGGGGTGGGGGTTGCAGGGTGGTGGTGTGGGTGTTCCTGGTAAATATATCTATGTGCCCCTAAACAAAAAGCAAGTGAAAGGAAACAAATGTGAGACTTCTGCTTCACTTCAGCAGCCTGGCTGGTGGGGTTTTCACACCAGGAGACTGCTCCCTGGGCTCTCTCAAAAGTGGAACAGCAAAGCTCAGTTCAGCCAGAGTACAAACCAGAGCATTAAGACTGACTTTGGACTGGGCTCACATTAAACAAGAGTGTGGCCCAAAATAGCCCAGATCAGAACTCTGTCTTCCCTGGAGCTTGCTCACGAGCCCTTGAGATGGTCACAAGGACTGTGATGAGTTTGTGAACACTGCTGTAGAATCGATGGGCTCAGGGGTCACCTCGTTGTCTGGTGCTGCTCCCCTGGCTGCCCATGACCTCCTGCTCCCATGGCAGCATCTGCCCAGCACAGCTTGGGAAGAGGACACCATAGAGCAGCTCTGCAACCTCATCCTGCCCCCGTGCCCCCCAACTTCCCCAGCCCTTCGGGAGCCCCAGCTGCCAGCTGGGCCATGGACCAGGTTTCTCTGCAGGAGCTGTGTTTGAGGCAGGTCCTGCAGGCTGTTCTTAGAAATCACAGCAAGGAGAATGCAACATTAAAAATAGACCAGGCTTTGGATTATGAGCTGCTGTGGGGAGGAAAAACCCAATCAAGAAGCAGGAAAACCCAAACAAACCCCCAAATGTGACAATACCCTACTTCTCTCTGCCTGAACTATTTTCCTGGATCTTTCCAGGGAAAAAGTCAGTTAATCTTTTTCCCCTTTCAAGGTGCTGAGTAGCATGGTCCAAACTCCAATGAAGTCAATGGAAAGTTTTCAAGGTCTCTAAATCAAGTCCTGAATACAGGGTGGTAAAAAAGTGTGAGCATCCTGCCTTACACTGAGGGTGAAAACACACCACCTACAAGTGCTGCATGAGTAGATCTCTCCCTTCCCCTGTTTGTCCAGCACACAAACAGATCTTTGGTGATATGGTAGCTGAACCTCTTCTCAGAAAGGACAGGTCTGGCTCCCTTCTAGCATTAAAGTTGCTGTTAGCCATGGAGTTGCACACCACAGGAGTGGTCCTTTTCTTGGTCCTTGATTGCCTAATGTCACACAGGGCCCCGTGGTGGTGATTCTGTAATTATATGACTCGTTACCTGGTAATAACATAGGTCTCTGGATAAACATCATCTACTTCTGATCAGCCCGAAGAGCTCTACAAAACTCCTGTGAACAGTTATCAAACCATTCATTTGGCCCAGGCCATCTATGTTTTAAATTGTCAGCCTTTAATTTTTATTCTCTGATATGAAAACGACCTTAGATACCAAATTTTTATTAGCAGCCTAAGAGATGAGACATTGGCTGATGTCACAGGTGGATAAACTTCTACAGACTTCAGTGACTACTGATGTGAGCCCTTACACCAATACTTTTAAAGAGACCAGATGAGGATTTGGCCATAAAAATAGTCCCACATGCAGACAGAGTGTTAGAGACTCAGATGACAAGACCTAGTTTAGACCCTCTGACTCATTTGAAGAACTGTGAGTTGGACAACCTCTGCTTCCCAGTCCTTACTTTGCAAATAGCAGAGGTGAGGGCTGAAGACTTAGAGGGGCTACAGAAGCTCTGTGTGGCACAGCTTGTGCCAGGCATAGCTCAGGACAAGGGAAAAGCCTCTCACCAGGCTCTTTCAGAAAGGCACCAAGCCATGCAGCCACAAATACACCCTCCCCTCCTTAGCACCATTTTCTAGTGAAAATGAACATCACTAAGGAAAACCCCACATCAAACCACTGCTTCTTACAGTAGCTTGATTTTTCCAGAAGTGATGCCTCAGGCAAGTTTGAAAATTTTATTTTCTGATACTCTACTTTTCCCCAAAGCTATTTTCTCATTAACTGTTGAGTTGTTTGATTGTTTTGCTTTGTTTTTTTTTTCCTAATGTGTTACAGCTTCCTGAGAAATTCAGGGTCTCTGTGGCTTCCTCCAGCCTTCCTCCTCCTGACCATGGCACTCACTGAGTACCACAGGAAAGAATCTTTTGCCTCTGGGCAAGATCAGCTGCAGAGCTGATTTCTGACAGACATCCTGACAAAATGTTAGCTTGTTCTTAAGCATCTGTAGCACCTTCCTGAAGCCCTTCAGCCTTTTTTACTCATGCCTGACTCGAGCCTCTAGCTTAATCCATCAGTAAAACTCCTGAGTCCTGCTGTGGTCAGTGGAGGCTTGGAGGGTGCTGAGCTGAGGGAGCTCAGGTAGGGGCACGTCTGTCCTGGGCAGGTTAAGTTAGGCAGTGTGAACATCCTGCTCTATGCATTTCTACATTGTACCAGATGGATTTGGAACAAAACTCTTCCAGGGATGTTCTTCCAACCCCCATGGTGTGGTAGAGGCCAAAGGGGTGCAGCACATCTGGCCCACTGTGCTGCAGATGCTCAGAGAGGGTGATCACTGGAGGCACCACAGGTAGAGATAAGCAAGAAGAGATTTTCTTTTTCCCCCCATGAAAGCTGTTTGCCAAAACTCCTCTTCTTGGTACCAGTTCCTGTGTAAGCTGTCCATACATCCACACCACATCACATCAGGAAATGAGAGCCTGATCTAGCACTAGTCCTCAGCCACCTTAAACCTTCCATCTCCTGCTGTCAGAGTCTGGGCTGCTGTGACCTCTGCATCATATGGCAGAAGAATCACTGTCCTTTTCTCACTGTAGCATTAATACTGGCCATTTCAGACAAAGCCATTGTGGTTTATTGTGGACAGGTTAACTACACCTGCATCCTTGTAGCAGAGGGGGAAAAACCACATCATTTTCTAAGGAAAGATTTTGCAACTCAGAGCTGGGTTATTTGTTTTCTGTAAAGGGCAGTCACTGCCAGGCATCCCACCCTGGACAGCACAGTAAACAAGCAGGCAAGGCTGTGGGACTGAGCCTGCTGCAGGCAGCCCATTCTGCATGGATTAATTATTGTTATTCTTCTTGTTGTTATTGCTATTTTATCAAAGCTGCTAACAATGGTAATAAATAGAGCAGCTGTTTTAGTATAGCTTCTGTCAGCATCTCCCTTTTTAGTGAAGCAAGGTCCTTGCTGAAACTGCTTCCTGCTGCACAAGATTATTCTGAACGACTTCTTCCATCATGCTCACAACAGGCACTTTCCAGACACTTGAACTCACCAGACACTCCTTGGAAATGTCAGATATATCTTTTGTGAAGAGCTCCTCTTTTTAACCATATATTAATATTTCAAGCAAATAACTTGGCAAGTCTTCAGATTTTGCCAGTTGATCCCAGCATCTTTGGAAAGAAAGGAGATTTATGGGCAGTGCTGGTGGGTGGAGGGGTGAACATCAGGCATGTAAAAATCATACCTTGTGGGTTTAGTGACACATGAGTTATGATCACAGATGGTAAAGAGGTGCAGTCCAGTCACTGTGACATAGATAAAAGGCAAGGCAAAGATTTGTGTTACTCATTATTTATGGGGAGCCTGGTGTTCAACTACACACCGCTGCCATGGGTAGGTTGCCTTCCAGAAAAGTCCTGTAGTGTTAGCTGTCCCCCAAAATATCCAGCCAGTTATTTTTGCATAGGTAAATGGCTGAAGTGCTGCTTGTCACACGGGTGTGACTGGGGTGTCCCTATGCTCCCCAGGTAAGTCATGTTTCACTGCAGAGCCTCTGTGGAGCAGGGACACACATAGGTGCCCAAGAAAGAGAGTCTCAGCCACCCTTCCCCACCCAGGCAAAACTCAGATGGGTTCAAGTCCTCTCCTCCCTTTCCTGCCCTTTCTTTTGGCCTTTCTCTCCTCACTCTCCCTTCACTGCAGGAGACAATTTGGCCAGTTTAATGTGTTGTCAGCCAGGTACCTTTTACTTTACTATCAGATGTCTCAGATAACTATTGCCTTGCCCTGGTTTGGGCTGCTCACCCTTACCCACAAACTATCTCCTCCACGAGTTAAAGTGACCTTTTTAAAAATTTTGTCTGTTTTTTTCTTTTTTACATCCAAATTAGTTGCCACACAAACTACCTCCTCCACGAGGGTGAGTTAAAGTGACCTTTTTAAAAATTTTGTCTGTTTTTTCTTTTTTACATCCAAATTAGTTGCCAGATCTGGCATGACAGCAGCAGTAGAGCTGTGGGAACAGGGACAGTTATAAACCAGGTCCTGCAGCAGGGCTGCCACGTGTGGAAAGCATCGCCCTGGTCAGCAAGGGGATGGGCTGAGGGGAGCATTTCACTCACCCCCCTCAGCTAAGTGAGTGTAAAAGCAGCATTGTTCCTAAGCATTCAAAATACAGAGGGAGCCTCTGAGCTCTAGCTCAGACACCTAAGTGGATTTTTGTGTAAATTTGGTTGTGCAATGCAGGTGTATAAAGCCAGATGTACACAGATACAGAAGGAAGGGTACCAGCTGAATGCATATAGAGGCTACAGCTTAAATACCTACACCAGAGCGAGTCACCTCAGGCACCATGTACAACCTTTGGAGCTCAGAGCAGCCTTCAGCTTGCCCAAAAGTATCAGGACACCCTCACTTGTTTAAACAGTGAGCACTGCTGAAACAAAGCAAGACAAACCTCCAGCTATTCAGTAGTGCAGAAAAGTTCCTCCAAGTCAACCTTCAGATGGAAATGAGACCCTGGTGTCCTGAATTAACAAAGATTGTCTTCAGAGGTGAATTCAGAAAGGGAGAAGGGCAGGAGAGGCAGCCTGTGATCCACAGATACCTTTTTCAGCTTTCCCCTTTTGCTGCTCAGTGCTTTTCCCACAGCTGTAGCAGCGTAGCACCAAAGAAACTACTCCAGCACTCCCCCAAGTGAAGATAACCCATGCACATGCCAGGCTGGGCTGACACAGGCTTGCAGAAGAAGGTTTTAAAGAGGAGCTGCTTAAAACCTGCTAACGGATGGCAGGTTATTTGAATGTCAGAAAACATTCCTGAACACCGACCCTTCACGAGCCTGCTTTCATGCTCAAAGAAACCTGATGCTCAGCCATGTGGAGGAACCATTTCTGTCCTCTCCATAGCAGAAAGTTCACTGAAATGGAAAGCAGCTCTTACAGCTGAGTGCTCCAACTGGATTTATTAAGTATTTTTTAGTAGCTGGCAAAATTATGTATTCACTTTATCTGTTATCATGTAAATACTTTGTGCGAAAGGCACTAAACCATCTTTTTCAAGATTAGATTGGATTAGACACATGCTGTAAAAATGACTCTTAATGAAAATGTTTAGGTCTGAAAGAGGATTTAAATATTATTTTCTATCATTTTAGGGCCTTTATATAAAGGAGAATCTGTTCCTTTATATTTAAATGGTTGAAAACATCTAGCTTAAACTGCATTACTCAGGAATTTCCATGTTGCCATTAATAGTCCACTCTTAGTTTGAAGAACAGTGGAGAAATAGTAATTAAAACCTGAATTTCCAGGCACTTTTCAATTCAAAACTATCTCATTTTCCTCTTTGAAAAGATGTGATTAATATGCTAAGTGACTCAAAACAAGACACTAAAAGCAGAGTTTATAAAGGATATAGTTTACCTGAGCTGCCCCGAGGAGTCCTATATCACACGCTTGCCTGGGCTGAGCTTTTAGGGCTGAGTTCACTGGGATTGAAGAGGAACATGCTGCCAGAAGCTTGCCAGACTGTCAGGCACAGCTCCCAGCAAGGACAACCTCCTTCTGCAGCCACGTCACCACGTCCCTGCGGGCAGCAGTGGCCTCTTTCCCCACATAAGGCTCATCCAGCCCCAGCAAGGTGCCCTGCAGCTCCCCCGTGGTTTCTTGTTCTGCAAGGGTGGTCGAGCCTAATCTCTGGGGCAGAAGGCTCTGCCTTTGGGGAGGGCAGCTCTCGAAGCCAGGATGCATTGCCTGCAGGAGTCCCAGTGAGGATGCTCTGCGTGCTGTCCTCTCCTTCAGCTCCTCTCCCTTGAGCTGGACCTGGATTTTGTGTTATCCAGCCACATGCAGTGGTGAGGGTGTGGTAAATACCTTATCAGATGGACAGACTGCACTGGGGACAGACATTTCCCCATGGAGGCCATTGCTGTCACAGGTCTTCCTTCTCCTCTCCCCCCCTTTGAGATTAAACCTACCTCTTTTCCTCGTCGCAGTGGGCAAGAGGTGCCAGGGCTTGGCCCAGAGGGATCAGGGAGGTGGGAGGAAGTGTCTTCAGCTTGCAGGACAAGAGGTCCCTATATTTTTGGTACCTGGATCCGTGTCCACCCCACTGCCCCCCTGGGATCAACTCCCAGCCTTTGCTTTTAAGCCCAAGACCCCACAGCCCCAGGAAGAGACCTAAACCTGTGCTCAGCTCCAAGAGCTGTACAGGCTCATGGTGTGTCTCTGGCTGGCTGGACATCTGCACACGTTTTAATGTTTTCCTGACCCAGGGGTCTTAAGTCTTAAGCTTAACTGAGATTAGGGATCAGTTCCAGGAAAATCAGTTTTATAACCTGGAAGCCACTTCCCAGCACAACTTGGACACTTGGTCTCCTTAGATCAGCAATATTCAGCCAGATAAGGACACTGGGGTAAAAATTTGGGGTGGTCTGAAAGATACAACTGGGGGAAACCACGGAGATGTTCATTCTTGGCCACGGTCCTTCTCCTTTCAGAACAGAGGGAGGTGGCTCTCTACAACAAAGTGCTGCTCCTGGCAGGAGGTCTTTCTACCCAGCTCCTTGGTCAGTGCAGCACTGCCATGTCTCCCCATCACTCATGGACATGCAACATGGTTAAAGGTGATATAACAACCCTCAGGCCTCCCCCAGGGTTTTTAGCCCTTTCCTGAGGAATCTTGACACCCTTCTGTACATTTTATTTTGAAAGAAATGAAACCATTTCCACCTATATGCTTAGATGATTTTAAAATGTGTTTGTACATCATATGAATTGTCAGTTAATACCGAATAAGATTGTATATTTTGGGGAAAAAAAAGGCCTGTGTTTTCCACCAGCCATTAGTCTTGCAGTGATGAGCTCCCTGGAGCTGCAAGACCATTTGACAAGAATCCAGCAAGGTGGCAAGCCTGGCTTCTTCAGAGGGAGCCACCAGCACCCAAGCCTCTGCTCAGGGTCTGCCTTACACACCTCTCCTCAATCTGCTCATTTGCTGTACACTTTACAGCTTTGCTCCTGCCTGCAAAGTCTTCTCCTTTCCCAGGGCTTAAATCTGGGTATTTAGGGTCAGCCACCTACTGCTGGTGGCTAAGTCTCTGCCCTACAATTCTCTCTTCTGTACAAGAGCAAACCCTCTGCTCATGGTTCTCCTCTGCTGGAGAAACTCATTTTAGTCCCACCAGCTTAGGTCTTCTATTCAGGGGTGGCACAAGAGAGCAGAAAAACTAAGATACATGGGTTGTGAAAGTCACAAACGTGGTGGGGAAGTGCCTGTTTCAGAAATAGGAGCTGAGCATGACTAGTAACCTATAAATAACAGCTTTGGGGCCCAGGCTTTCAGACACACATATGTATCACAGAAATGCCTGTTACAGCTCTTCAGCACTTTGAAACTGAAGTTATAGCCGCAGGCACATGACAGGGAGCAAGAGTGTGAGGAGACCTGAGATGTAGAGCAGGTCACACATGGTATCTGTAAATGATGATAAAGCAACTTCAACCTACAGACAAATGAAAGAGCTTGCTGGAGGCTGTGTGACCCTGGTCTAACCTGCCAGGCTACATTTGTCTTATTTTGGGCCAACAGGTACTGCCTTTTAAGGTGGCAGTTGTAACCTAGTCTGCCTACAGTAATCTGTCACACTCTCTAGCTGCCTCAGTTGCTCTGCCACCTGCATCCAGAAACACAGCCTTGAACACCCCCAGTGACCATGCACCCGAGGGATCAATCTCTTTCTATGATTAACAAATAATGAAAAACAGCTGGACTAAATGGTCATTTTTAAAGAAAAACACAGTGAAGATGTGACTGTGGCATTTGTCAGCTCAGCCTGTCTCACATGGAGACAAGCAGCGCAGGTACAAGGTAGCCTGAAGGTTAGATGGACTGCCAGTGCTTAATTTCTCCAGGGACGTGCTCTAGATGAAGCTGTACTCCCCTGCCTCTGTGCAAGAAGCTGGCTGGATTAAGCCAGTACAGGTCTGCAGGCTCCTGCAAGCATCACTCCTTCCCCTTGCATGAAGATATACTGCTAGGGCTCGCTGCCTCACAGGCTTGTATATCTTAGTTGTGCCAGGCTAGACACCCCTATTTGGTATTACTTTGACTTATGAGAAAGGAAGCCTTTGAGGAGGTTCTCCTGAAGTAATTAATTTGCCTTTTTCCAGGCTCCTAAATCCATTCCTTTGCTCACTCACAGGCTCATTTCCCTTCATAAAGCACCATTCACGGGTGACAGATCCAGCCAATGTTTCCAGCGTGGTGCCTGTTTCCACAGATAACTCTCCCCATGGCCATGCCAGTGTCAGCAAAACCCACTTCATCTCTCTTCCTGCCTGAGATGCCAAATGCTCACCCTCACTGCCACAGCACAGAGCACAGCTGGATCAGCTGGGCAGATACAGCTCCACCTGAGGCTGTACTGAGAAAACTGAGCCTCCTAAAAATACTCTTAAGTGTATATATATATAACCCAACCAGTTCCCTTTCTTGGTTCAGCCTGTATTCCCCAGAAGCAAAGAGCAGTGCAAGTAAAGTGGGAACATGGCACTGGAAACTACTGGTGAGGGTGGGGAGGTTGGCAGAGGATCTTCTCATTGAAGTGGCCATGGAAAGAAAATCTGTGGTACCACAGAAAGCTGCCTGCACCATGGGAAGCTGCCACGCTCAGAAGATTTCAGGCTAAGTCTATGTGTTTGCAGACATCCACTCCCAAGAGATCAGAAGAAAAACCAGTACAGCAGGTTAACAGAGGTGGCCAGAGCATTCTGAGCATGGCTTGCATTTGTAGACTTTTCCCCCAAAAGAGTTTCTTGTCCAGCATATCTCTAACACCAGAGAGAACCCACAACTTACACCTCAGATCAGTATTATCTGCTGTGAGAAGGTGGCCAAATGACTAAAATAAGCAGGAGAGCTCAACAGAAGCCTCCTGCTGCATTTGGGTTGTAACAGGATCCTTATTTAACTTTTTTTTTTTCCTCTCTTGATAAGAGGACATGTAATCTGCCTGAGAGACTAAAGTAACAAGAACAGTTCAGTCTCATTATTAAAGGGGGCAAAGAATTTGGAATAATTTGTTCATGGAGTGCAGTGCTGTTTTGACCACAGTTTGGGAGAGTGCTTGTTCAGTGAACAGAAAAGTCAGTCAGTGGAGAAGCTTTCAGATGAAGCTCTGATTTGTTCTTCAGAAGAGGGTCAGGAGGTGTGTATGGATGGAGGAAACCACACACACTGAAAAAAAAATACAGGAGTCTTTCAAGTTATTTGCTTAAAAATAAATGTGGCTATTACTTTTAAGAGGATTCCAGTTAGATTATTTCAGCATAGTCTCCTGTGCCATGGAAAATCTCCTGAAATATTTTTTTAATGCTAAAAAATAAGTCAAGATCTCTGGTTGCTAAACATGTAACAAATAAAAGGTGAATCC
Organism: Merops nubicus; assembly: GCF_000691845.1. NCBI lineage: Eukaryota > Metazoa > Chordata > Aves > Coraciiformes > Meropidae > Merops > Merops nubicus. Next base: position 23,951 of record NW_008626192.1, read on the forward strand.
AAAATAGTGAACCTATTCCTGAAGTTCCTGCCCAGGGTTAGGGCTGGATCAGTCACTGGACAAGTGATAGATGCTTTCTATTAACTCCTCTCCCTTCCCCAAGGGGAAGAGAAAGGGCATAAGGGAGAAGGACTTACAGACTGGAAACCTAAACCAGCTTTAATGAAGATAATAACAATAAAATGCAATCTCTACAAATACACATAAAGCCAATATTGAATCCAACCATCCTGATGGCAATTACCAGCACTACTGACATTGTGGAGCAGGCACTGGGGAAGCCCTAGACTGGATTCTGCAACAGGCAGGAGCCACATTCAGGAGCTGGATTCAGGAACTGATTCAAGAACACACAAATCTGGATTGAAAGCAGAACAGACATTTCTCCTTGGCCACTGAAAAAGAGAGCTTGGCCCTTGTGATCCAGCAGCTTTATATGGAATGGAATAGAATGGAATATCTTGTTGCTCAGTTTAGGGTCACCTGTCCTGCTCACTTCTTCCCACAGGTATTTCCTTTTACTTTCTTGGACCCCCAACATAGTACACAAGTCTTAGCAGTGACCTTGGTCTCCACAGGAGCAAGTATAAGCAAGAGCCTTTCTGCACACCAGTCCTTGGCAGTAATTGTAAACATGAAGCATTATCACTGCTAGAAGCAGGCACTGCCTGCAAAAATATGTCACTAATGTCAGAAAGTGCAGTCAGTTAGAAGAGACTGAGCTGAAAAGTAAAATCCCTGAGCAGCATTAGTTCTGTTCTAGCTCAAACCAGGACAAATCCCATATGAAAGAGCAGGAGAGAAAAGTGGTCCCTTTTCACTGACCTCACCCTGGAGACAGGCTCTGCTGTGCTATGTCCCCATATCTTATGAGGGCTCCCTCAGCATGACAGCAGGAGACTCTGACCCCCAAAATGCCTTCCCAACTGCTGCTGCTGCTGCTGACCTTGGGGCTGCTCCTCCCCAAGAGCTGGGTTTCTGAGAATGCTCTCTGCTGCCTATCAGCCCCTCTTCAGAGGTGATGAATTACTGCTGATAGTCCTCTTCAAGTGAGCCAAACAAACCAGGAGGAGCTGTGGAAGGCTTTTGACATTGATTAAGGCACTAGGTGGTTATCCACCATCATGTGTCTGTCATTGGCTATTAATTAAGCTAAGCAAAAGGTAAACATTTGCTTTAGGAGCTATTCCCAGGCATTAAGAGTTTGCTCTTAGTGCATATCCATACCTTAGCATCTGCAGAAAGCAAGTTAAGTACCTCCTAATTTCTCTGGCTATATGTGTCAAACAGTATTTGCTCTTAATTTTAGAGAATGTCGTTTTGCCTCTGGCATGGCTGAAATTTTATGCCATGTTCTGTTTTTAGCAACCTGCCTACTATCAGTCTATACCAATGATGGCCACTAAAGCTGTCTGGGAGTCATCTGAAAAGGATTTCCAGGAAAACTCTTGGTAGGATGATACAGTGAATTATTGGAGTTGGTGCTGGCCAGTCTTCTTGGCTCTTCAGCATATCTTGGCTGGCATGGGGCTTCCCCCACAGCCGCTGCTCCTCACTCCTCCTGCAGTGCCTGGGATGGCTCCCAGTGGTCCCTAGGCTGCAGGAACCCCTGGGGAACAGGCTGGACACATGCACGTGCCCACATGAGCACCTTCCAGCCCAGCTGTCTGTTACTCTGAGCTTCACCCGTTGTCTCCAGTCCCTGGTCACAGAGGTGCCCATGGCAGCAGAGACTGAGCCAGGACACGTGGGTGGCAGTGAATGCTGCATGAACTCTCTTACCAGCCTGAGACTCACTCAGACCTCTGCTAATGTGCCAGTGCCTCTGCCTATCCATCCCATGACTTAGAAGGTGGTTGAGTCATTTTTGCAAGTGAGCCATCACCCCATAATCCATCTGCTCGTGTCTGGCCGTGGAGGTGTATCCTGGGCCAGTCCCTAGCAAAGGGCCTGGATTCCTCTTGGCTTTCTGCTGCTGGGTTGGTGGGCTCCCTTCTGGTACCACTACCATTACATTACTAATGGATAAAAGCAAGTTGAGCATCTCTTTTCAGGCCATGTTGTTCCTTTTTACTGAGGTATCAACATCAAAGGCAGTCAGGGAGGAGGGGGATCTTGGCTGCAGAAGCAGGAACATCTCTCCTTGTCTGCTGTTCAGACACCACTTTCAGCAAGCATTAGCTGAATTTAGTGTGTATGTTCAATGGAAACATTCTTGGAAAATTCCAAATCTGCAGAATTTGCAGAAGGCGTTCTGTGGAAAGGAAATTGCTGTTGATTCAAATTGATGGTGTGCATTCAAATAGGAGCTGCAGTTTTCAGGAGTCAACAGAGATTAATGCCTTTGCCTCAAACCTGAGTAAAACCAAAAGAGCGTGCAATAAGATCTACCTTTAACTGCAGATCAGCCCAAAATTCACCTTAGTGATGCCTCAAATGAAAATTTCACCTGTGCCTTCTCTATTCTCTACTCTCATGTCCACTCTGCATGAATTACTAAATGTTCCTGGAAGTCTGAAAAGAAAAATATTAAAGAATAATGTTATTCTTTAGACACACCATTCTTCTCTTTTCCTTTGCAATTCCCATGCCTTACCTAAGCATATATAAACAGAGAGTTGTTTAATATGTTTAGCCAAAATAAGATTTAAGCAAAGAAAATGTTTTTAACCTTGAACCTAATGGATACCTTTGTTTCTACTATCATGGTAAATTCAAGACACCAGTTTTTATAAGATGCTAGGTTTGGAAACCTCTGTTCTTTGAAGATCTTGAGTCCAGGTTATGAAACAAATGGAGCTATAGCTTTCAGCTCAAAGGGATTTAGCATAAATGATGTTCAGAGCTGAGTTTTCTTAGACTGTGCCTTCTCACCTCAAAGACAGATCTTTTCTGTCTTTGCCTACTGTGAAAGAAATTCAAGCTGCAACCTAAACTAGACTTTGTGTGTCTCCTGTCTAAGCCTCACCAGATGAAACAGTGCTCTCTCAAGTCTAACAAAGGCCCAGCAGTAGCCACAAACCATTTTGCAGCCAGGGTTTTGCATTAGAAGTGAAGGAGTGAACTTTCAGGGTATGTCCCTGCTGAGGCTCACACACCTCTGCCACTTTGCTCATAGTGCCCTGGAAAGCAATACTGCTGGGAGGAGCTTGACAATCAAAAGCTGCTTTTGCTGTTTTGCTGGGTAAATACACAAGGCTTTGATGCAATGTGTCTGTGCCTGTCTCAGCATATGGTATCCAACCACCACTCATCTTCCTAGCTTTGCCTGGACACTCCCTCTTCAACAATCCCTTTTTAGAGCGTCTTGCTTTATGCCAGGCACTTTGTTTGCCATCCTCCTGAGCAGATGGAAACATGCATGCCTCTGACAAACATGACCTTCTTGGGCTGCTCGTCCTTCATGTCTGAGCAGGAGAGAGATGCAGAAGGTCCCACCCACCCCCTTCCAGAGGGCAGCGGAGAGACCCAAACGGCGCGTGCCTGCCGTGCTGTGAGGTGTCTCCTGGTAACCCTGCCTTGATATGATGAACTTCTCAGCACCTCAGCACTGCCCTGGAGCACATGCTCACCTGCTCACACACGTGCCAACGCTCGCTTGCTCTTCACCTCCTGGAAGTCTCACCTGGGGGCTAAACGTGGTGCTCGGGGAAGCGGCCGCGGCACAGTGCACCGTATCAGTAGCTGTCCTTTTGGCAGCCCTTAAAAAGGGAACTCAAGGGATAAGCACAAAAATAGAAAGGTAACGTGTGAATGGAAAGAGAGAATAAATGGAGGTTTGTAAATTGTTTTGATCGGTGAGTTAATCCTCAAAGAAAGTTCTAGAAAATCGCTGCAGTCTACTTTGCCCGCACCACAGTTTGCTGGGGGGGAAGTGGGATTTGTCTCACTTTGTACAAGGTAAAAGAAAGCTGTAAGTCTAAAGTCTCTAGGTGTGGCCAAGGAAGTGAAACATGAAGCTCCAGAGTGCAATTCATCTGACCACTCTTAGATCCTCTGGGGCAGCATATTCCTTCCTTAGAAAAAGAGACTGTTAGTCCGGACCCTGAGGGCTCCTGGCAGTTGCCCACAGGGAGCTGCCTAATGCCACTGGCTGTACCCTGGAGTCTCTGAGACATTGGTATGGGGCAGAAGGAAGGAGGCAGGAGCTGGTGGTGACCTGTGCTGTTGTGGCTGCCTGGGAAACCCCACGGTACACAGTGCATGAGTCACCTCTGCGTGGGCAGCTGAATGAAATCCCTGACTTGCAGGTCTTTGTAATCAGGGCTTGTGAATCTTCCCTCAAATACCTTAAATAGCCACACTCAGCTCATTGCCTTAATAAGAATAAAAAGTATTCCTATTACAACTCCATGAACTCCAGGTGTCCAAGCCCCACCCCTGCTCCTCTGCCAACATGCACTATGGGGCCAAATGAGAGGGCCAAGGACTGTTCCCGGCATGAATCACAGCTGAGGGCAACATTTCAGTGTCTTACAAGTTCCATTCCCATCTTAAGCATCTTTTTGGTGGAAGGGTGTTGTAAAGCAGCAGATCCAAGGGAAGAGCTGCAGAGATGTGAGGCTGGGGGGTACTGGCAGTGAGCAGTGGGAGGAAAAGGGTGCAATTCCCTCCCATCCATCCTAAGCCTTCTCTCTGCTCCCCCACACCTCTGAATAACTTCCAAAACCACTCTGTCTACTACTGGCATTTCTTTCCACGTTCTGTAGCTGCTGTATACAAGGGAAGGAAGAACATGCAATTAGAATATACTAAGATATCGTTAGGGATAAACAGGGATTTTTTGGTCTCTATATTCACATAGGATGCAGCTGGCACTACAATCACTTGAAATGAAATAAATCTAGGTCCTTTCAGCACATTTAAGACTGCTGAAGCCTGACAGTGGGCAGCAGAATAACTTGGCTTTAATACTCTGCCCTTCATCATCAGTGGCAGGATCCCACCGAGGCAGTGGGATAAGGATTGAGCCACCAAAAACGTCACGCCTGTTTTCCAGACCAGGCAATGTGGGGGACTGATAGCAGCTCTTAAGTGGCATCAGTTCACTGAGCAGTTGTTAGCAATAGGCAAGCAAGACTTAAAAGACAGACAGCCTAGAAATCAGAAGCAACTTAGCACTCGGGACAACTTAAAAGCAGCTCCTGATACCCTGTATCGTTCCTTTGTTCAGGCTGGTGAGCAGGCTGCCAGCTAAAACCATGTTCTCTCCTTTTAGGGTGTAAGTCCCTGCTGCTGGCAAATAGTTTTCATGTTTGGTAAACCAGCCAACTTGTGACCTATGAGCTGCTGACAGGTGAAGAGGGTACTCTTCTATCCTTGGGACAATAATCAAAAAATAATAGGCCAGATTCTCAAATCAGATCTAGTGTTTCTGTGGTGTTCAAGAGGTGAAAAGGAGCTGGTAAACATCCAGCTGCAAAATGCCCATCCAGAATCGCCTCTCTCGGTCACCCCACTTCACAGGGAGAGCAAATATTGAGAAGAAGCAGGTAGAGATCTGCCCCATGTAGAGCTGAGCTTAACCCAGGTCACTGCATCAGTGTGCCAACCCACAGCCTGGCTATGGACTGCTGAGGTAGCCCAGCTGGCCTCAGCCTGGTAGCCCTCATTGTCTGGATCAACCTAGAGCAGGCTGCAGGTCAATTAAATGACTCTCACAGGTATTTCTTGGGGCAATCTGTGGAGGTATAGCACTGTGCCTGAGGAGGGGAGAAGAGAGATTATCAGAACCTTCTGAGATACATTTCAGCAGGAGTGGAAAAGTTGTTTGGAGCTTCTTGGCTCTTTTCACTTTGCTTTTGACCCACAACAAAACTTCAGACTGCTGCTTTTCCTTCTTTCCCAGCTGAAATCCTCTCTCCTGAAAGGGGCATGGGAAATCTGTCCTCCTTAGCTGCTCTCCCCATAGGTGAGGAAGGAGAGGCATCCCCAGAGTGGGATGTGTCTCCAGGCTTTGCTGGCACTCCAGAGAGAAAAGAAACCTCTCTCCTGGCAAGGAAAATGTTGGCAGCATTAATCATTGCCCACACCAAGTGTTAAGAAAAAGACAAACAATGAGGCAGATTTCAACAAAGGAGAGATTATAAACAGTGCCTCTGGCTTGTGTTAATGACCTCCCGACACTAGAGCTTGTGGTGTGAGGAAAGGTTGGATGTGCGTGGGAGGGGAAGCATTAGATGTTGCCTTCACAGGCTTTCTTTATCTATCACAAGGCTTGGAGGTGTCATTTTAAAAAATGGAATGCAAGATTCTTACTCAGTGTTGTGTCTTCAGGATCTGGAGCTCAAAGGAAAAGATCAAATATTTTTTAACCATCAAATGGAATGGATATGATCATCAAAGTGCGACTTATTCTGGCCTTCTCTTAAAGAGATCACAGTTTCTGGTGGAAACACCATACAATAATCCTATACCACATCTAAGACCTGGGAGAAACATGAAGTCTTGCAGGGGTAAATGTCTCACTTGTAGGTTTTTGTAGCTGTGTAGACTCATGCTTCCTTTGGCCAGATACTGGGAATCACAAACCACCCTTATTGTATTGCTATACTCCACTTACTGATTAGCTTACTCCGAAATTTTCCTTTTTGTTTTTTTGGTGGAACCCAATGTGACACTATTTTTTTCCTATTAAGTATATGTTCTTGTGTGAAGTGAGCCCTAAATGAATTTACTTTATTGAGAAAACAATTGACATCAATTAACACTTGACCCTAGGACCTTATGAAAGCTCTGATTCAGTGCTTCTCCCCCCACAGCTTGATTCCTGCCCTGCCTCGCTGCTTCCCTAGGGAACCTGTGGAAAGGATGGGGATGGGAGGGAGCTAACAAATGGCTCTCAACAGTCACTGCAGAGGCATTTCTAAAATAATTTGTTCTTGATTGTGTTGTTGTTGTTGTTGTTTAAATAAAAAATTATAACCTAGCGATTTCTGTTCTTTTTCCAGAAAAATAGATTTTCCTTGCAATGCAGGGAGGAGCCATCCATTCTCTGCTCAGCTGGTACAAACTATTTTTGCACCTGTGCCAGTTGGCACTGTATGCAGTTATTATTTATCTGTACTGCCATAGTGCCTAGGAGCCCTGACAGAGACCAGAAACTCAGACAGACCAGAACATTTCTTTCGAGAAGATGAGGTAACAGATATTTTGCTGACAAATAGCAAATCCTTACATTTGTTTGACAGAACCCTTAGCACCTTCCAGACCATTATGAGAATATAAAATACAGACAAATTAGAGATGTGTTGAGGTTTCTCATCTATAAGGTAATAAATCTGAAAAAAGCACCAGTGTGTGTGCAACACGTACAGCAGATATGAGAAGCAGAGATGTTTTAGCCATGAATAACAAGAGGCAGCTTGTTTCTGCTGCTTGTTTCTACTGCTCTGCACAAATACAAAAGGTAAAAGCAGTTGTTTATGACTTTGTTTTAGATTCAGCATTATCAAATAATGCAGAGCTCGAACTGTAACCTTGCTTTTGTTCAGGGCATTGTGTGGATTCTTTGAAGTCTAATGACCATCTTCAACTCTACACGCTTCTAGGATTTTATTTCTTTTGGTAGCTGCTTATTTTCATGATTCTTGTGGAAAAAAGAGAAATTATATTTAGAACCAGTTATACTGTTTTAAAGAAAGTGCCATGTGGGAGGGGAGAAATAGTGCTGAGCAAGAGCAGGACCAGCATGGGAAGGCTGTCTGCCAGGGTTTGCCTTGTCATCCCAAAATTCAGTGCTGAGGCAGCTGTGAGTCACTTGCATGGATATAAAAGTAGAAAATATGTACAAACCCAAGGAGAGCTTTGGGCTTATATTTCCAGTTCTCTTCTGGCTGCTCAGCTCTATCTTTTCTTGCGTGCTTCTTCATCTCATCCTTTGATTTTCTCAGCCCTCATCTGCTCAATAATTTTCTGCTTTATCTCCACAGCCTTGTTAGTGCTGTCACTCAGATGCTGCAGGCGAGACAAGTACACTGATGTCCAGAGGAGAAAAGGGAGGGTGGGTAGATCAGACCATCCCTCTGCCAAGTTCATACCTGTGCTGTGGCTGACCTGCACAA
>NW_008626192.1:32044-39099 GCF_000691845.1 Merops nubicus
GTCTCCCTGCTGGGTGCCCCAGCTAGTCCCAGCTTCCCCAGAGGGGAGACTGTTATCTCTCCGACAGTCTTTGGGAGAGAGGTGAGAAGGGAAAGGAGAGGAGTCTTCAGGCAGAAGAGAAAATGAGATGGGAGATTTTTCTGTCTCAGGGATTAATGGCCTTCACTGGCAAATGTTAAATCAAGTCCAGACAGGAATCCTATCTTCTGTTCAAGTTTCAAGAAAGAGAGAGAGAGGAGGGAGAGAATTAATTTTATGTGGTTGTATCTTTGAGTAAAGAAGAGCCAGTCGTTCCCAGAGCAGATGCAGATGGGTCAGGCAGCATCATGGGCAGTGTGGGTCAGACACTCATCAGCCACCAACAGACATCAAATCTCTTCCTTGACCAGACTGTGACCAGGGCAAAAGACACACCTACCCCGAAATTCAGGTCTCTTCTACTAGTGCAGAAGCCACTAGTTCACAGCCTGTTTGACTTTAGAAAGAGAAGAGCTTAACCCTTACTCACTGCTCTTTCAGGTAACAGTGTAAAGGCCTCCTCTGGTTTTGATAGCTATTAAAAATAAATAAATAAATAAAAGAGCACATGGATTGCAATTTATGGTAAAAATCTGTTCATTGTGCAGAGCTTCACTGTGCCATGGAGGTAGATGATGGAATGCTCTTGGCCTTTTCTCTCCCTGTTCATAAGGGAGAATATGCAGGGTTTTTTTATTCATTTACAGAAGTGATTAGTACCTTGGGAACAAAACCCAGTCTATGTCCATATGGTTCTGCTGAACTACTGGATCATAGGATTTGTTTTATCATGCTTTTAATGGCTCTTCTTTCAGGCTACAAAGCATGGTAGATGAACCTTTTGATTTCTTACACTTATGCTGATTTATTTTTTTCCTTCTTTTTTTTTTGAGTAACCATCAGTCATCTGCACCACCTCAGCTAATTACATGACAACACCTTAAGACTTTTGATGAAGAATACAAAGTATGAATGGGGCTTTCTACTTATCAATTTGTGATGCTCATTTTTATGTTTTCATTAAGTAGAGGGAATACACACAAAAGTCAGCATACAGTCCAGAAGTAAAGTCATCATGTGACAGAAAGTGAACAATGCATTTAAGGTCTTCAAATGGTCCATAGGACTGAATTTTAGTCAGCAATGTCACTTAATAAGCAGTAGCTGATTGCAGATTAAGATACGTTGGGGGTCATAAAAATTTCTGCCATACCATGGTTGCTCTTCAGCCATTGTGAAATAAAAAGAGTTTTAGGCACCCACACACCACCTCAGGTTATCCACCTGGGGAACGTACCTAGGGAATAAGGATGCTGTACAACTGATGTAAGTTGCCAAAAGTACAGCTGCTTTGGAGGAGAGGATTACAAAATTCCTCACAAATCAGAGTTTGAACGTGTTTGCTGTTATTTAGAAAGCACCATTCTTCTAGGGGCAGGAAACTGTAATGACATATGACCAAAAATGCAATCATCTTGGTAATCTGCCTCCAAAAGGGGCCGAAAAGAGATATACAGAGATGAATACAAGAACAAGAATTCTCCCCCATGGTATCCTGGCATCCAGAAATGACTACCACGTTGATCTTAAAAAAGGTATGGTATGTCTAAGAAATAAGTTTAAAAAAACCCTACAAGGCTACAGTTAGCTAAGGTTAGATGTGCTGAGCTGTAGGAGGAGCAGCAAGGATGCCAATTTAGCAGGAGATCCCACTTTGATCTGCAATTCTGGGTGCTTCTGACTACAAATCATGAGAAGCAAAAAGAGAGAAGAGTGTCTTTGAGGAAGCCTGCTTGGGATTAGGCATTTATAATATTTCCATAGGTACATCTCCCCTACCTCCCCCTCATCCTATAGCTCATCTCAACAACCAGGTCATACCTGAGCACCTGCCAGATGGTGACCAGTGAGCATCAATCTTCTGTGCCACATGCTTTCCAGTCAACAAATACATCTCCAGGAAAAACATCTTTATTTTTATTAGTGTAACCACTGTCCTGTGGCCTCTCTTTTGAAGCTTATTGCTGAGTGTTCCAACAGCTGTAAACATCCAGATGTCTCTCATCTCAACCGAAAGAGCTTTCTGAACAATTTTCCTAGCCTGCACTTCTGCAGTTTATAACTCAGACAAGAACCATCTTTTCATGGGAGGGAAAGTCACTTCATGCAATCAGCAGGCCAACATTTTGTGGATCATTAAGCAGCCCAGCACAGGAAGATTGTTTTGAGGAACAAAGGGCAAATGGAGGGTACAGTGATGGACATTTTTACTCTGGAATATCCTAAATCTTGAATTTTTCAATAATTTATGCACAGATTCCTTGGTGAAAGGACAAAACAAAATCTGATAATGTTTATTTTAAGCAAGTCTCAACAAAACCGTAGCTCTTGTTTGCCAAATAATGAGGCTGCTGTTTTTCCTTCTTTTTTGAAGGCATTGTGTGAATTTTTCTAGTCTTGGGTTATTGCCCTGGGGAATGGCCTATAATTTGAGTGACTGAACATACTGTCTTTGTTTTGACTTTGAACGGGTTTGATTCTAAATAATTTATGAATAACAAGAAAAATGCAGCAAACAAATATGGAAGCATCCATATGACCAGCCCAGACAAGACTAACCTTTTGTAGCCAAGCACATTGTGTGGTGGGAAGTGGATCTGCTCACACTGCAAACAACAGTTAAAGATCCTGGTGATGACTGCAGACTTTGCATGCTTCTCACATCGATGGTTTGTGTGCTTCCTTACACTTTTCATGGTGGGAGAGAAACCTCCAGCTACAGCAGGAAGGTCATACAAGTCCAAACGAGGAAGATGTGTGAGGCCTTCAGCATGAGTGAGCCAATGGAAGCACCTACACAGAGGAGCTGGCAGCCCATGGGGGGTATTTAGGCCACCACAGACATAGTCCCCTGCTGTAGGGGTGAGATGAAGGTGGACACCCAGGGCTAAGGACAAACATCTTCTGGAAGAGAAGCAGCAGCAGGTTCTCTGACAGTTGTGTGGATGCAGGGTTGTCCATGCTATGAGACAGACTCCTTTTTCCCTGTTGGCACGTCCAGGTATTTTGTGTCTTTCTGTCATTTCAGGGCTGTCAGTTGGGCTGTCTTGGTCTGATGCCCCCCTCACTGGCTGGATGGAGAAGGGCTGCACGGGGAGGTGCTCTTCTTGGGCACTGCAGAGCATGTGTGTACCCACAAAACATGGCATGCAGGCTGTGCATGTCCTCCAGGAAGGGACAGAGACAAAGACATGACTCTGTCACAGGGGTGGAGAGTTTCCCAGCTTCCCTCCTCTGGTTTTGTAGCAAGCCTGGCAGCTGCAGACCCAGCAGCTTCAGCAGTCCCCAGGCTGCAGATGCTTCTGCAACTGATGGCTACTATGAACAAATATTTAGAGGACTAAAAAAACAATTCTGGTATAAACCCAAATATTTCTTTATTAACTTGGGTCAAGGCTTACAAAATCCAAGTAAATAAGGGCTCTATCCCTCTTTTCTGCTTTAGAAGTGGTCCAATTAGGGTTCATTTCTTTTCTAGTTTAAACTCAACCACATGCTGTAACTCCTACCATGTAGGCAATGTGCTGATGTGCAGGAAGCTCTATCCCTGTTTTCTGCTTTAAGAGTAGTCCAATTAGGGTTCATTTCTTTCCTAGTTTAAACTCAATCACATGCTGTAACTCCTAACATGTAGGCAATGTGCTGATGTGCAGGAATGAAGGGATGGGCTAGAAATATAAATCCTCTGAGGGTAATACAAAAAAAAAATGGGAAATATAAAGTGAAATGATCATTTAAATGAAAAAAAAAAAAAAAAGCAAGTAATAGTTTGGTTCACATAAAGTAGGCAAGGAAAATACTCAAAATATATTTTTTATCATTACTGTATCTCTTTGAAAACTATGGAAATGTTTGTGGCTGGCTGAAGATCCTGTGGGAAAACATCTCCAGTTTAGCAGTGCTGTCTTCTCAGTCTGTTCCTAGGATTTCTGTGTGCTGCTGTTGTGACAGCAGATCTGTTACAGCTATTCCAGTTTGCAATTGAATTTGGATTAATAGGTCATTCTAAGGTCTTCTCTAAATCAACTGCATGTTCCACATAAATTATATGTCAGTCAGGGTATTTTGGAAGTAAAGAAAATGTTTTCTAAAGCCCATACATTGCTAGAGATTTATTTTGTCCTTTTTTCAAGGGAAAATGGAGAAACATGTAATGCAGGATACTACAATCTTTCTGTGTTTAGCTGTATGGTGTTAATATTTCATTCTGGTTCTTCACAGTGTATAAATGTGAAACTCAGTGAAGTAAATGGGGTAGCTGGAATTCACAAACATAGCTGCAAATCCTATCAGCAGTTAAACACAGCAGGTCCAAAATGCTCCCTGGTGTGCATGAAATCTGCTATGCAAACAGAAAATAGTCACTTTGGGTTGAATGACATTTGCAACTTAAAGGTAAAAACACTTAAAGAAATTATTCTACTTAAGGAAGCCTTTTCCAGAAAGAGCCTACTAAGTCACTTGAAACTTCACTTTTCATATAGGAGAGAGAAAAAGAGCCAAGAGCAGTTAAAAAAGAAATGTCTTGGTCAAGTGTAAGATTTAGGTTGTGACAACAGACAGGGCTGTTCCATGGCAACTGGAGGGAAGCAGGAGTGTGTTTAGCTTCAAGCAGCACTAAAGTAAACAGGTAGGAGTGTGGGGATGGCTGGGGCTGTGTGTCTGGTTTGCACTGGAACGTGCTATCCGGGATGTCCAAGCACATTCCTGGCCCAGGCTCTTCCACCCAACACCTGCCTCCCGTGTCCACGCCCAGGGCCCCTTCCGTCGTATAAGCAACCTTCTTCTAGCTGCTGTAACACAGCCACCACGCAGGAAGACATCCAGTCCAGTTCCAAAATTAACCATCAGTCCCAGAGGCTCAGCAGTAGACACTGTAGTGACATTTAATGGGCTCGAGCACATGGCTGTGACCTGCACTGGCTCTGTAGGACCATAGCTTCTGTCCTCGTGTCTAGAGGTAACTTCTTCATAACACTCAGACCTTCAGATCTGACCACATCTGCTTCACAACAGCTGTGCTGCTGTATATTTCTGGGGAAGAAAGAAAAAAAGAAAAGAAAAGAAAAGAAAAGAAAAGAAAAGAAAAGAAAAGAAAAGAAAAGAAAAGAAAAGAAAAGAAAAGAAAAGAAAAGAAAAGAAAAGAAAAGAAAAGAAAAGAAAAGAAAAGAAAAGAAAAGAAAAGAAAAGAAAAGAAAAGAAAAGAAAAGAAAAGAAAAGAAAAGAAAAGAAAAGAAAAGAAAAGAAAAGAAAAGAAAAGAAAAGAAAAGAAAAGAAAAGAAAAGAAAAGAAAAGAAAAGAAAAGAAAAGAAAAGAAAAGAAAAGAAAAGAAAAGAAAAGAAAAGAAAAGAAAAGAAAAGAAAAGAAAAGAAAAGAAAAGAAAAGAAAAGAAAAGAAAAGAAAAGAAAAGAAAAGAAAAGAAAAGAAAAGAAAAGAAAAGAAAAGAAAAGAAAAGAAAAGAAAAGAAAAGAAAAGAAAAGAAAAGAAAAGAAAAGAAAAGAAAAGAAAAGAAAAGAAAAGAAAAGAAAAGAAAAGAAAAGGAAAGGAAAGGAAAGGAAAGGAGAAAAGAAAAGAAAAGAAAAGAAAAGAAAAGAAAAGAAAAGAAAAGAAAAACTGATTTCCCCAGAAATATTTGCCCTTCTCCAGAAACACCTAATGATGGAAAATGCAGCGTTCTCCTTTGTAACTGGTTCCAGCAACGAGCAGCCTCACAGTTGAAAATGTCTGTCACTGTTTTTCTGGCTTCAATGCACTTGGATTTAACCTCCAGATATTAAGACTCTTTTATTTTCTTTTTTTTTTTTTTTTCCACTCACACAGGAAATTACACACAGAAACTCAATCTGCCTTCAGTCTGTTTTTGAGGAATTAACAGATTCTTCCTGTCTCTGAGCACACAGCAGTTTTTCCAGCCTTCAATTCATTTTTGTGGTTCCTCACTGTAGCCTATAGCCTTTCAAGTCCCTTTGAAAATGGAGACACCAGAATTATGTGCTACTATCTGTGTTGACATCACATAATTCACCTCACTGCTCCTCTATATATACCCAAGATCTCAGCAGCTGGTGCTGCCCCAGGGTATGGTGCTGGTCCTTGTAGCCATCACTTCTCAAGCTGCTGTGAGCTGATATTTCTGAGGATATGGCTCCCCACCCTACAGAGATGGCTGAGCACTTTCCCAGCTGTGGTTCTTTGAGGTGTGATCCCCACTTAGTGATAACATCAAAGCACCTTTTAGCTGGGACAGCACCCCTGATGGAGGGGACACCCAGAGGTGCTCGTGGGTGCCCTAGGATGGAGGTGGACACTGAAGCCCAGCTTCCCTGAGCCATCGAGGTCATTCTGGATCACCAGCCTTCCTCACCACTGTGCTTTTCTTCATATCTATACCTAGGAATAGGTATAGAAACATATATATAGATAAAATATATACTAGAAATCATTTTATGTCTGCTTCTCAATCTGAGGTGGAGAACAGAGTTCAGCTCTTACACAAATCTATGTGGAACATGACTAGAAATGACCATTCATGAGTAGCCATGGACAAATGATTTTTGGTACCTGTCATACAGACAGTTTAGGGCATTTCATGTGTTGTATGGATAGCACTAGTCTGTGTGTCATGCAGGGTTTCTTTAGGAGAATCTAAGAATACATCTGCTGTCAAGCCCCTTTGTCACACAAACTCACAGAAAAAGGAAACTGGATTTTCTTTATAAGCAGATCAATTTTCTATAAGGCCAAGCAGATCAGCATTAATTATAGTCTCTGCCTTTGCTCCTTCTTTCATTTTCAAAGCCTTTTATTATGTTCTGTTTGCTAATGTTCAGTATCAGGGCTAGAGCCAGTCTGCTGCTGACACAGAACCAGTGTTCCCACACTTCTGGAATTTGCACGGTGCCCCGAGACCTCTACAAAAACCAGTGTCAGAACAGGGACATCTTGCCTTTTTGTTACCACTAACACAAATTCCTGCT
>NW_008626192.1:39130-70442 GCF_000691845.1 Merops nubicus
AATAGTTTGCAACCTCCTTCTTGCAATTAGCTGATTTCACAGGACAGGTAAATAGCCCTAGGTGCTCTTGCAGCATCCAGCCAGTGTACTTGTATTTTCTCTGTAAAAGCAGAAAGATGACAAAAAGAAAAAGAAAGATAAAAAGACAGGAATGCTACTTAACTTTATACACTGCTATAATCTAATTAAAAGCATAAATTATTATATACTCATAGGCTAAACAGGCATTCCTTAGAGAACAACTGAGAGTATCTAAGATGGGCTTGCCATTTGGTGAGCCCATGGTATGAGAGCATGTGTCATTCATTTAATTTAATGTATGATTAACAACACCCCAACATGATTAGTGCTCCTCTAATTGTGATTGACATAAGAAATAGTTCAGCAGCCTTTCAGCATAAGAAATAGTTCAGCAGTGGATTCATGGATTGCTAAAATGGAAAAGCAAATATATTTGATTATCAGCAACCTGGGCATTTTGGAAAGTTCCAGAGGCTCTTCCAGCAACATCCCAGTAAACCTCTGATTACATCTGACATGAGTGGCTTGGGCCATATCCCTGTTTTTTCGAAGCTGGCATTCAGCTCTGAGATGTCCCTAACAGGTGGCCTTTAGCTGGACAGTTACCAAGTGAAGCTGGTGACAGCAAGATTTTGCCCCTGTACATAATATATGAGGGATGTGACAGAGGACACCATAAAATACAAGGGGAAAGCCTCCAGATAAACTGTGGCCAGTTCTTGTTTTTCCTGGTTTCCTTTTCTAAAGATCAGCTTTACTGACCTTTGCTCTTCTCTTAAAAAGCCTGGGTTTGCTCACCCACTCCCTCAGCCCACCCTTTCTTCAGGAGCATTTGGAAGGCCAGCACTGTGCCTATCCCATTCCACATGCCCCCCAGCTCCCCTGTGCCCCCACCACAAGACTCCAGGTGCTGCAAGAGGAATGCTTGCTATAGAGCACATTTTCTCTGTTTAATAATAAGCCTTTTGGTACTCCTCAAGATTTCCAACTTCCTTTTGGTTTTTGGTGGTTTAGTGGAGACGATGCAGTCGTGTGTCTTCATATCATTGTATAAAGCCTTGGGGGTTTTTGTTTCTTTAAATTAAATCGACTCCTCCTTACAACTTCTCCCTTTATGGGAGAAGGACCATAGTTCACACACTTCTGCTGGGTTGCTTACATCCCTTGGGAATGTTTCACAGAAATTTCCTTGGCTCCTGTGGCAGCACTGTGACCAGAAAACCCAGCAGTGTTTTAGGAGCCAAGGGAAAGGGGTGCAGTCCTTGCCCCTGGGCAGTGGCCAGCTCTCCTGGGAAGCACAGCACTGCCCATTAATTAACTCTGGGAATTTGGGGAGTCCCTCTTCCTCTGCGGGGTGGAAAGCCTCTCTGTGAATGTGATCCATAGCATGGGTCTCTTGGGCAGCTGCTCTCTATTTCAGTACCCAGAGCAAGCTCAGGAAGGGGCTGGTTAACAGCCTGGGTTCTGACAAGGTGTCTTTTCCTCTCAGGGAGGTTAAATTCTAATTCAAATTGTAGCCAGGCTCATGGGCACTGATGGAGCATGCCCCAGGGGAGCAGGGCTGAGGGGACAGCAGACACCGTGCCAGACTTTCAGCTCCCCATCATGAAACATGCTGGAGCCATAGAACTCTTGCCCACCTTCAGGTCATGGATGTTCCCACCCCATCAAAAGGTTTTGAAATGAAATCTTTATACTCAGCCAGCAGAGAAGGTTGGAAACTGGTACCTAATGTCTGTGCTTCTAACATTGTTCTGGGGGAAAGGGAGGAAAGAGGGCAGGGGAGAGGATGAAGAAGCCAGGTGTGAAACCTATCTCTTTCTAGGTTTGAAAGTCTGGGTATTTTTAGGCTTGAGAACCAAAAGTTTGCATTCAGTAAGCACAGTGATAATAATATAAAAGAGCACATCTAACTGTGTATTTATAGTCCCATGTGTATTGCTTTAGCAACACAAAAGGCCTTTAGACCATCCCTGGATGGCATTGTCTATTCAGGCTAAACCCCTGCCTTACAGCCATGCTGCTTCTGTGACATCCAGCCCCGGATGCCTGGAGGAACTATAAAAATTATCAGTGAACAAAGTAGGCTTAGGGGACTGCTGCTGATGAAAGGAGAAACAGATCTGCCCTCTTGTGTACAAGGCATCTACTGCATCTTTTCCTAAATGAATCCCAAATTAGTTTATTCCTTGCAACAATGAATGAGGAAAACAGACAAATCCTTTGAGTGTTTTAACCTGTCCATAACAATAAGAACAAGAAAAGAAAAGGATGAAGGCTGATTAATTTGTAGACCCAAAAAGTTACAGACCAATGCAAGTAGCTTGGCTGGGAGAAGCTGTTTTGAACACCTAGGCTATCAAACTAGAGACTATGAAAATCTGAGTGGTACAAAAACCTCTAAGGAGGATAAATCTAATTGCCAGGAAAACCCAACCAGCTGCAAAATTATTACCCATTATAAGTAAGCTTTTTTTTTTTTCTTTTAATGAGGGAACAAAAAAGCTTGAGTGTTTTCATTGCACTCATCACAACAGTAAGGACCTTGAGAGATTTGGGCTGAGGCAAGCATATTTTGCCAGCCTTAATTAAAGCAACGAGGGACACAGGGCAGCTGAATTCACAGGGTTGGTAAGGTCAAGCTGGGCTTCCACATCCTCCTCCTTCCAGCTCTCTTCTTTCTGAAACTTCACAGCCATCCCCCTTAGTCCATCATCTTCCCAAATCCCATGTAGTAGATATGACACTTTTAAGAAGCTATAACCTAGACATCTTCTCTGCACATGCAGATCAAACAACCAGCCCAAAGGCCAACAGAAAATGCAGCACAGGGGGTTTCCAGCACAGAGCTCAGTCGTGTCCTGCCATGGCACTCGCTGGCCAAGCTGCCAGTTTATAACCTACTGCTCATTTCTGCTTGCAAACAATTGAGTGAAGTTTGTTCAGGGGTGGAGAAAGCCCTAAAGTAGGGCTTGTTCTGGATTGGCCTCCTAGAAGCAGATATTTTTTCATGCCTAGCCCCCCGCCTCCCTTTCTTCATTTATTCCTTTTTTTTGAGAATGGTTAAAAAAAAAAAAAAAAAAAGAAAGAAAGTAAAGAAAGTAAAAGAAAATAAAAGCCAGGGCAACTCTACAGAGGAACCTGTCAGTAGATCATGGATTTACAGCTGAATAGGCCCATTTAGTGTGACATCTGGATGCAGCTTTAGAATATGGGCCCCAGCAAAAAGTGTATTTACAATTTGTCACCACTACACCAACAATATCCCTGATCTGATGGCATCAGCTTTTCTCTCCTTTACAATGCAAAAGCAATTACACTGTGGGACTGAGGATATATTAATATATAACAAAATGAATCAATTCTGTGACATACAGAATTCCATTTTCCATAGAAGTGGTAGATGCTATTTAGGTGCATTCTCCTACAATTTTCACACTCCTGATTCTACCCAGAGTGGTTTTGAGTGTCCCAGTGAGATAAGCCATAGAGCCATCTCAGATGAATTAGGCTGCTTTTGTCTGAAGCAAAATTACACCAGCAACAAATGGGACTGGGTAGACCATATATAATATAACTTCATTATAAACAAACAAACAAACAAACAAAGCCAAAATTATTCTCCTCCTAACCCCAGGACAAACAAGAATTTTAAAAATTTACAAAGGAACTTTTCTGCCATTGAAATAAACCCTATTATTATTATTATTATTATTATTCTACTTCCTTCTTCTCTGCTACCCTTTACCCACTTCAGACTGATAGCTGCAAATTTGGGGGGGTCTGTGGCTTTTTACATTTGTTTGTGGTGTAAAACTGCAGAGTTAGTCTCTGTCTAACATCTAGGGTGGCAGTTTGAAATGGTGGTGGGGACAAAACTATCCAAACACGTCTGGAGGCTCCATTTCATCTTTGTTCTGGCCACAATCTCTGTGCTGTGTGACTGACTTTGGGGCAGTTTAGCAGGCTGCAGAAGGAAGAGTCTGGGCAGGTTGGGAGGAAGATAGATCAGTTAACCAGTTATCATTAAAAGAAAGGTCTACATATACCTTACAAGCTCTCTTTATAAAAAAAATATTTAAACACTTTGGTTTTTTGGTGTCAGTGACATTGTTTCATATTTTTTTATATATATGTATACATATATATGGACACATACACACAAACCTCTCGAGGAACTTCCATCCTCTTCCTAGTCCTTCTCTTCTTTCCTAAAGGGCTCAAACTCATAAACATAAGGGCTCAAAACATAGATAAAGGAAAAAAAGCAATATCTTCCTTCTAGCTTCTTCTCAGAACACTTCATGCTGGTGGGTGTGCATAGAGCAGTCCCTGTGGAATGGACACCTTTCAACCCAGGAGAACTGGAAGGCCATGGAGATACCTCCTCACCCTTCTGCTATGAGCCATCAGGACCCAAACAGAAGTCAAGACATCCTTAAGAGGCCTTTGGGCCATCACAGCACTGCCCCTGTTGCCTGCTGTTTCTGCAGAAATGTCTGTCTCACAGTCATCACACTGGGAACAATTTTAGTGTTACTTTTAACGTCTGTATTTTAAAAATGGGAGGAATCTGCAATATAGTCAGCACATGGCAATATCTGAATGACTGAGAGCCAGCAGAGGTTAATGTCCCTTAGCTTCCTCACAGGCCATCAACCCCCAGAGCTGATCATTAATTGCCTGGAATGGCCTATGCCATGGTCATTACTGCTTAATTATTCTGATGAAATGAATAATATCAATTCTAGGACTTCAGTTTTCATAAATGGAGAACTCCATCTTTTCTTTCCCAGGCACATTCCACATCCAATCTAACATTATTTTCCTCCCTGCTTTAATAAATGATGCTCTGTGCCTGTTAAGCTTTCATAAAGGTTGAGACATTTCTTACATATTAGATAGCATCCAGAACAGACAAATAACTCAGTTATTGTTGCATGACTGAACAAATAACCACAAAAATCAATCAGGGTAAGTTATAAATGAATGAACTGGAAATGACAGGAAGAGCTTCATCCAAACTGCAGGGAAGATGCAGCGTCCTTGGTCCTACTTTCTGTTCCCCAGCCATGGGGCATGGGTCACCCCGAGGAACCCTTGGAGCTCAGACTCCTGAGCTTGCTTTCCTAGAAACCAGGAAGCAGTGGGAAGTTTTCTTTCATTGAGGCACCCAACACGTACAGAATAACTCACCAAACCCCTCACTACTTCAGGCTCCCTGAGTACGTTACTGGAAATGGCAGGAAGAGCTTCATCCAAACTGCAGGAAAGATGCAGCGTATCACTTGGTCCTACTTTCTGTTCCCCAGCCCTGGGGCATGGGTCACCCTGAGGAACCCTTGGAGCTCAGACTCCTGAGCTTGCTTTCCTAGAAAGCAGGAAGCAGTGGGAAGTTTTGTTTCATTGAGGCACCCAACACGTACAGAATAACTCACCAAACCCCTCACTACTTCAGGCTCCCTGAGTACGTTACAACATACTGCATAAGCCCAAGTTACTTTAGGTTTATCTTGATTAGAAGGTCTCACAGAGGCTCTCAAACCCAAGTGCCTTCATTTGTGGACTCCACTAACCCTACTTCTTCCACCAGTATTTTTACAGAAGGAAATGTGTGCATGCAAGACACTGGAGAGCTTCATCTGATCCCTGCTGTGGACATAGGAAGCACCTGGTATCACAGGTATACCTCTTTCCTTCCCAGGACAAAGATTTACACACAGCCTTTGTGAATTCAAATTCAATGCTTCTATACTTGTTTTTAGCACTCAGGGAAGATATTTAATCTCAAAATTACAGAGGTACAAAGTGCAAAATTCTTCCCGTCCCAGCTGAAACTATGTGCAAGAAATGACACACCAAATCTTCCCTGCATGGATACCTACAATTAACACAGAATTACCTCCTGGGCACGTATTCTAGGGTGAAACTCTGTGGCCAGCAGAGTGGAAGAGGTCAAACTTGCCAGTCATAGCAGCTTCTTCTGCTTTGAAGATCAGTGAATTTGTCAGTTTGTAGAGTCAGGAGAAAAGAGGCACCAGAAGCGAGCCTGAGAACGACAGTTCAGTCAGTCAAGGATTCAGAGAGCTTTGGATCCAAGGGTTTGATACACTTCATCAGAGGTATAAAATGACATTTTGAGAATGTGCCTCTGTTTCTGCTTGTGTCTGTATGATACAAGTCATGGTCTGACAAAT
Source organism: Merops nubicus (assembly GCF_000691845.1). Taxonomy (NCBI): domain Eukaryota; kingdom Metazoa; phylum Chordata; class Aves; order Coraciiformes; family Meropidae; genus Merops; species Merops nubicus. Next base: position 45,349 of record NW_008626192.1, read on the forward strand.
CATGTGTCTCAGACAGGATTTGTGCTCAAAGGATGCTGATGTTGGGTCTCTTGAGGAGCTCAGCCCCGTGTGCATGGGGATGCCACCTGAGTTTGGCCAAAGAGGGAGAAGTGTCCTGCAGGATGGTTAATCCCTTCTCCATTTTCCATCAACTACAGACAAAGCTTATGGGTCTAAAAATTGTGAGATTTGTATTCCTAGCTCTTTCAAGAGATTTGTTGTGTGACACCTGGATCACTGCTGGGTTTGCTCTAATTGAGGTCCTTGTTTGCAGAAAGTGTTCTTCTATTAGATCAGTGCTCTAGGAGAATCGTGTGCTTGTAAATGCACTGAAAATTAGAAGAGAAATGCACAAAAGTTTGTTTTTCTCTTCAGGTCTTAAAATAAAATGAAGTCTGACAGCTGTACATACAACATTTTGTCTTTCTGGACAACAGAAATAACAGTTTTGTGTGGGGTTCACTAGCAACCCACTGTGACAGACAGGAATTGGTGAAGGTTGCAATGACAATCTTTCTGGGGAGGGCCCAGAGCTCCTAGAAAAGGGGTTTAAGATCCAGCTGCTGTATTTCCCTGCTGCCTCCACCACCAGAGGCACCACAGCTGCAGACAAGCCTTGCCTTCTGCCCACATCCCAGTTTCTCACCAGTTACTCGGTGACTTCTGCAGTAACACAAGGAAAGAGCAGGTCTCAAAACACCTCGTTTGCTTTTTCTTCTGTTATTATTTTCATTTAAAGTATTCTCCAGTGACAGACTGTCCCTGGTTAAAAGACTTCACTGACAAAATGAAGAGGCAATGGAGAAACTAGGGGGAAATGGATGAAGAGAGAGGAGGAGGAAGAAGAACGTCCCCTGTCCCTTTGGTTACATCCTCTTGACAGCTTTCCTGTATTCATATATATATATATGTCCATCATGGACATCTTGAAGATCTAGTGTATTATTACTGCCATATTACTGCACTACTTGTCAGGTCCATGACAGACGTGAGCTTTCTGACAGGAGAGGATGAGAATGTAAAAAGCTTTCTCTGGAGGTTATTTCATGCATGGAGAGCTGCAAAAGGGAGGGCAGCAGAATAAGAGTGGGAAATGCAGAATGAAAGGATGCCAGAGGCTTTATCAGAATAAAAAGATGGGAAGGGAAGAACAGATCAAGGACAGGGCTACATAGGGTCTTGATAGAGAAAGGGAGATTTTAGGTTATTTAGGACAGGGTGGGAAGATGAGGTGGCAGCCAGGTGGTGTATCCAATGTGATGGAGGCTAACGCATTCTCAGAGGGGGGACAGCAACCAAGAAGTGGTTTTGGTCCAGATTTGTAGGTTCCAACCTTCTTAACAAATGCTGCTACTGAGAAATCCCACAGACTGTGGCATTCTTAATTCTTGCTTCCTGAAGCTTCAGTTATATTTGCAGTAATTCTCCACCTTTTTTTTCACACAGTCAGGTCTCACAGAGCTTATCTCTGTGCTGCTCCAGAGACAGGTAAAGCCACGAATTTGGAGATGAGAGGTAGCACCACAGTCTGACTCCTATTGGAGATGGCTCCCGTCCAAAAGTCTGCCTCTAACATCACCTAACCTGCCATGTCACAGGATGGGACAGACAGAGGTGTGACATGCTAGTCAGGCATGTGTCACCTCTGCTCAGGTAGGTTCTGGTGAGTGGCACATTGCTCTCCAGCAGCCCAGTATCTCTGTGCCTCCTGTACCCTGGGACCTCTCACTTCAAACCTTTCTCCCAATGCCATGTTGTCCCTTGTGTCAAGTAAAAAGCAATTTGACAGTACAAAGGAAACAGAAAAAAAAACTTCTAGGCTTCTGCCTTCTTCCCCTGATTTAATCATCTCTGGCAGATTTGTGGCTTCTGATGACCCTGGAGTTTTACTCTCTGCGAGCGCATCAGCCGCCGCTTTTCCTCCCTCCCCTGCAGCAGGCATGCTGGTGATCCTGCTCCACACTGACAGGGCAGGGCTGATTTCCAGCCAAAGGGCACCACGCAGAGCTGGGCAGCACAGGTGGGGCTGGGGAAACAGGCACACAGGGACAGTGGCAGCACGGGGGGCAGCAGAATCCCGATATGTTTCTGCATGCAGTTAAATGCTACAAGTTCAGACACCATCATTTCTTTTTTTTTCTTCCCCATTGTTCACCCCCCAACCTCCCCTGTTTGCACCGTTTTCTTTCTGTGAGTGCTTTCCTACTTGTTGGAACCTCTCTGCTGCAACGGAGGCAGGCTGTGTGTGTGGAGATAGAGCCCCTGCCCTGGGGAAGACCCGCGATAAGCTGGGAAGTGACACACAAATGGCAAGGGGGGAGAGAGATCTAATCGACTGCCCGCCAGCTTGGTACATGGAGATAGGAAAAGCACACAGAGAAGAGGAAATCCAGATTCTGCTGGGAGAGCCACGCTGCTCTCCCCCTTCGTCTCTTTCCTTTGTCCTTGTCTTCTCGTCCTCCTCTCCCTCGTGTCCTTTATTTTCTGCTTCCCACGCTGAGACAGAGTTAGATTTGGGGGGGGTGTTTCAGGGGCTGTAGTGTGGCCTGTGCACATATATTGGCTGATTAGTTTGTTTTCTCATCTAGTTTGGTGACTGTCTCTGACTCTCCTTGTGGCCTTGAGCTCAGGACAGGGACTGTGGCTGCTCCTTGCTAGAACTGGCTCCATTCCTTTCTCTGTCTGGTGAATACCAAACACTTGCTGATGGCCTTTGGGTTTGAGCATTTTCATGTGCCTCCCATATTGCATGTAAAGATGGAAACGAGTTTTTTTTCTCCTCCTTCTACCTTTTCCTCACTCCTAAGATTCTTTTCAGCTGTCAGATTTGAACTCAGCAATACCAAAAGATTTCCTGTATTTCATTATATTGTTCATCTTCAGGTGGAGCTTTTGAAGCTCTCCTCCTCCAAAACTTCTTGAATGCTTGAAGTTCAAGAAGGAAATGGAAAGCTTTTATTTCAGAATAAAATAATTCATATTATAATATGCAAATTCTTTCCCTGGCCCTTCTTTCCAACTGGAAAACATTTTGGGAGGTATATGACCAACCACAGGGCTTCTTGTCTCTTTCTGCTCCTCCCAGTCAGCCATAAACCCAAAAATGAGTCCAAAACCTCCTCATGGCATAGCATCATCATGGCATTGGTGGGAGAGTGTGGCAAATACCATTGCAGTAGCCCTGCCACCCTACCTGCTCCTACCAGCTGCCCATGCCCAGATGAGCAGCAGCAGAGCAGCACAGACCCTGTGGCACCGTGTGGAAGAGGCTTCACATGATCAGTGCTGGAATGGGTGAGTTTACAGGAACCAGAGTCTGGCTTCTGATCTCCCAAGCATTCCATGTGCCCAGGAGGAATAAAGACCTGCCTTCCATCTTTTTACAGAGCTATGGTTGATACTTTAGGCATACAAAGTATGAATCCCCTGGAACAATACTCTGGCAGGGTAATGATGCTGTAGAAGGTCTCAAAGTTCTGACATGAATGCATTAAATTTCCATTACAATTACTATCTTGGTTTTGGAAGTACTAGCCAGTGGGAAGATGGGCACTTGCCTAGGCATCACTGCTCTTCTGATGGCTTTTTGTACCCCTTTCTCACAGCCAGGCCTGGGAAGAGCTGTCACTGCAGCTGCCTGTTCCACACCTCTCTGAGACAGCTAGGACAAGGGCACCATAGCCATGCACTCACCCCTGGCTGTCACCTAGACTGCCCTTGGACAAACTCTCAAATCCTCCAGCACTGCTCCTCACCACCCCACATTTAATGGAGCTCATTTCTTAGCTTTCCAGGACCTCTCCTCCTCTGCAGCCACTGCAGATTCTCCAGTCCGGAGCCATCCTTCTTAACTTCATGCATATAACTGAAGTGTCTGGCAGATATCTTGTCCCCATCTTCATCTCTGTCTGTGGTCACTAGAAGGCCTGAGGTGGGAAGTGCTATGAGGTGGGATGTACTGGTCTGGCATGAATCTGGGCTGCAGCTCCCCTTCTCTGAGTGCACAGCAGCCAGTGGAATGGTGCTGAAGCTGGGGCACATATGGTATGACAAATCACTAAAGCCACTTCAGAACTGGGTTGTCTTAAACTAAACACCCGAAGTGTGGTGGAGACTTTATACCCATCTGCTGGGAGGACCTTGTCTCCTGCCTGTAATGAAACTCTTCCCAAATGCAATTTAATTCTTAGCCTCATAATAAACTCTACATTCCCTGACTTCTCAGAGAAGAAAGTGTGTCTTTTCCTGTGGCTGCCACTGCACAAACATCTCTTTTGATACCACACTGCACCAAAAGCAATGTTGTCTTTCTCAGGACACAGATAATACAAGGTAAATATTTGAAAAAGCTGCTTCAAAAACATTTAGCCTCATTAAGACAAATGGAGAGCTTCAAAAAGCCACTCTGCTGACCTAGCTCAGAGAAATGCCAAGATTTAAGGAAAGAAAAGGTCCCAGTGAACTCAGTAGGCTTAAACTAAGGGCAGACTTGTGGGATCTACACGTGCACAGGGCTAAAAGTAGGCTGACATGCCTTGGCAGGGGGAGGCCCTGCTGTCAGAGTCACCGTGTGACCCAATTTCTTTGCAGGACTCTGCAGGGGAAACACACACTCCTGCAGCTCATCCTCTTCCTTTGCTATCATTAGTTCTGTTTCTCCCATTTCAGACTTCACAGGGGAAGGATTTTGCTGCACTGCTGAGGGGCTGGGAAATGATGTCTCATTTTTGCTGTGTAGTTCAGCAGAGGACTGTTAGATTTTAGCAAAAAAAAAAAACCTGTCCCAGGATTCTCCATGCAGCTCGAGGACTGGAAGGGAGATGGAACCTCACCTCATTCCCTTCTCTATCAGGGTCTGTGAGGTCTGGGATAACTGCCCTGTGAGGAGGGGCAAAAAAAGCTTGATCAGGGGTAAAATTGTCCTTTTTTTGTGTTCTCAAGTAAAGCTTGAGCCTGGGCAACAGAGACACAATAACCCACCCCCGGAGCATGGGCAGCAGATGGGGCAGCAGCCAGGGCTGGTACAAAGGAGGAAAACGGTTTGGTTGTTGCTTTGAGCTGACAGCTGTCTAAAGACAAGAGCAGGCTGCAGATCTCTCTTCCCAAACCCTGCCTTTCTTATGCAAATGTGTGTATGTTACTCGATTTCCATTTTCCACAACTTCCTCCTCAGTAATAGGCAGTTAATATTTATATATGCTTAGTTAATGCACAATTTATACACACACACTTCACTGAGGTTCTGCAGTTAACCAAAATCTAGCTGGATTCTGCCCTGCCTACAGATCTGTATGGGTGTAAAGGATCACAGCTTACCTGGTGCAAAGTGCTTGGGAAATGAGAATTAAATTGAATTTTAGATACGAAGTATGCAACTCTAAAAAGGAATATAATCTTTAGTGTATTGTTTTAGAGCAGGAGATGTAGTAAAATGAAAAATAGTGGAGCAAGGACACTTCTGGAGAGCAAGCACTTGAAAAGCAGGTGAGTACAGCTCCTTGTGCCCATCAGCATGTCTATGCTGATGACACCGTGTAGCTGCATCCATTCAATCAAATCAATATCATCTAAGGATGAAATTAAGGGAATTAATTAATTAAGGGAAATTCAGTGCTTGGTAAAAACCCATCCCCGGCGAAGCTGCAGCCAGATTCGTGATAAGAAGCATTTGCTTGGTCGTTTTTCCTTCAAACAACGGGTTTGTAGAACCTCCCTTTTACCACCAGAGGTCACAAGGAAAACATCTCAGCCCCTCAGCCTGTCTCCTGGAGGGAGAGAAGTGGAGGAGTCAACAGGAACATTGCTCCAGTCCCCGGGAATGAAAGGCAGGCGATAGCCGAAAGGATCTCCAGCAACTGAGAGGGCAAGTGCTCAGGTCAGCAGAGCAACCACCAGCCTGCCCACACAGGAGCTGGGGCGCTGGGGAGAGGCACTGCTCCTCTGCTTCTGGATGTAACACACATTTGTTGGCATCTGTGGCCCTTTTGTATTTGCTTATTCATGAACACTAACGCAGGAAACTTTCTGTGTTTTGCAAGAGGCGTGCAGAATCTAAAAGGCCTGGTGAAACCTCTGTGAATATTCAAAAAAGGCACTTGTGGCTTTTCTCAAGAGGGGGTTTTACTGTTTGCAGGCACATTTCAGGAATACTAAGAAAGCATCTGAGTATAATAATGCTGAGGGACTTTTCCTGGCCATGCAGCCTGGATCAGCTCATAGACAAGAAACACGAGCACGGGATTTCTCTGACCAACCACAAGACATGAAAAGTGGAAAGGTAGCAGCAAGCTTAGGACGAAAATCAGCTCGAGTATATCCACACCATAAGACTTTAAACAGCTATTAAAGTCATGGACTGTAAACTGTGTGCACATCTCTTGCAAAAGGAAAATGTGCTTTCAGACGGATTATTTATGACAAATAACTTCATCTTTCCTCACTGCCCCTCTGAGCACAGCTGTGGGCAATGTATGTTGGAAAGGAAAGGGCTGAGAGTGGCAAATCAAACTGTCATTTTTTAATACAGAAAACGTCTAGCCAAGCAACTGTGCTCTGCTGTAAAGCACCCTCCTGTCCTGGCCAGAGCTCTGTGCACTGCTGGTGACTGCTGGCCAGGATTAGTCACCTTCCTGTGAGGAGCACACACTGGGGGGGAAAGATGGCAGAAGGCAGAAAGGATTGCACTGGTGAGCCAGAATTTCCCAATTACCTCCACGGTTGCACAACTCTATAGCACACATACTTTCATTATAAGTAAAAAGGAGCATTATAAGTAAAAGAAATTATATTTACATTTAAAAAAAAACCAACAACCCAACCACCTAATTGTTCTGAGAAAGTCCCATAGTTTTTACTGAGAGAAAAGGTCTTGAAAAAGATGACGTTTATTTCTCAAAATGGGTAAAACACGTTTCTGAGCAATGACTAAAAATAAGCTTCATTCTGCCATGAGCTATTACTTACTACTCTGAAAGAGAAGTTTATTACAGAAATCCTGACAGCTCATTAAGTACCTTACTAAAGAACGGGTGTGCTATAATAAAACTCCCATCACTCCACCTTCACAGCAAAGGAGCAGATAAAAGGAGCAGGCTGTTTACGTATCGTGCTCAATCAACAGCCCCCGAAACACAAGCCCCCACATCTCAGGCTGGTGCCACGGTGGGGTTGCAGAGGGCCCTGGGAAATGCTTTTCTCTGCAGGAGGCAGGCACCAGACCTGGGCTCCTCCTTGCCTGCTCCTCGGCCACCTCCCTCAAGAGCTTCTCAGCCACCTCCATCAGTCAGGGTTTCTTTCTGCCTCCCCACAGCAGGGAGCCGTTTGGGTGGGCAGTGATTTCTGAGGCTCTTTTGCCATTTCTAGCAGCTCCCCATGGAAAAGCCACGTGTCCACCTTCTGTTGCTCTAAAGCAGTATTAACATTCCCTTTTTGTCCAACCTGTTCCTAAAAATCCTCCATAAAAGAGGCTCCAGGGTTTAACTACATCTCACTGATGCAAATCAGGCCAATTATCTTGTGTCCTGCCCTAAGCAGACAGAGGATGTTTGATCTCCCTCCTTCTCATTATAACCTGTGACAAGCTCAGGGAACGACAGGGGTTCCTGCACTGCCCCAACCCCTATCCCTCAGTCATCCCCCCAGTAAGCACAGCGAAATCCACGAATTTATGCAGAAATAATATTTTGTGACTCCCATGTCATACTTATTTTTCTCCTCTACTCCCTCAGCAACTTGTCATAACTTTCTTTAAAGTGTGGTTACAGCCCTGGATAGAGTAACACTCTAGCAGAGACCTTATCATTATGGATCAGAGCGTGTTAAATACTTCTGGTGTCTTGCACATGACATTCCTGCCAGGAAATCCAAGAATGGGAGTTGTCTTTTCTGCAGCACCATCACACACACATTTTTAGCTTGTGAATCACAGTAATTGCTGAATTATTTTCCACTCTACTGGTGACTTATCGTTAGTTCTCCACTGTGCATTTCTGTATTCACATCTTATGACTAAAGGAAGTTGTTTGCATTTCTTTTTACTGAACACCCTGCAGACCTTGGATCACTTCTCCAGCTTGTCTAAGTAATTTAAAATGTTCTCCCTGTCCTCCAGAGTACTTGCATCCCTTCTCAGTTCACTGTCACCTATGAATGGCAAAAAAAATGTTTTCTGTACCACCCTACAAGTCGCTTAACACAACCAAACCTCAAGTAAATCCTCCCTGAACATGATTTGAAATATTGCCAGTTTGGCAAAACAATAAAACTCTAAGCATCTTTTTTTCTCCTCAGTGTATGCATCCACCTATGAGCTCAGTGTCTAAGCTGCTGTGACAGTGGGTGGAGGCTGGAGAGCTATTCTGATCAGCCTCAGGTGGACAGTGTGTGGAAAGGTGAATTTGTCTTCTGGCCTCTACAGTGATGCCCTCAGTGCAGCCAGATGAGGCTGGCAGAGCTGACACAGAACCCATGGAATGTCCACCCCGCTTTGAAGCTGGAGGTCAGCCAGGAGGCATCTCAGATGGTACTAGATGCCTTTATGTGGGCAACTATATTGAGCCCTATATCTCCTCCTTACAAAGGAAGCTTAGGTGGCTAGGTTATGTGTGAACACCTACACAGTAAACAAGAGAGATTTCTATGGACAAATCTGAGGCTGAATCTTGTCCTACCTACCGTCTTTTTTGCTTAGGGGAATGCCATGTAGAGTAGTGTGAAAAGCCATATGAAAGTCAAAGCAAACCATGATTGTTATCCCCTAGGCCAAATATTTAGTCAAAGACTGAAATTAGATTGGTTTGGCATGATTCCTCTTGATAACTCCATGATTGCTGGTTTCCAATCACTGCTTTATCCTTTAGGTGCTTCAGTGGTGTTTGCTTAATAATTTGTTCTAAGGACCAAAGTTACATGCCCCGAGCTCTAGCTCCTCAAACTCTTCCCCACCTTTTAAAAACATGTGCCATATCTGCCATTCTACACTTTTCTAAGACATCCTGTAATCTCTTGAAGATAATTGTTAGAGAAACAGAAATTGCTTCAGCAAGCTCTGCAAGTTCTCTAGTGTGGTTCATTGCATGTTACACATTTGAATAATTCTACTTATCTAGATGTTGTTTAGACTCCTCTTTTGAAAGTTCATGCTGCATTTCTATCCCCTTATTAAAACAGTGATAAATATCTAGTCCTAATTAACCTTGTTCTGTGATGACTGAGGCTGTTGAATACTTTAGCCACTGTTGCCCTTCTCCTGCGAGCGGCTGGACCTGTGCTTCCCTTTGATCTCCTCTTGCTTTCCCTGTATTCCTCAAGGTCCTCCCTGCCCCTTGCTCTTTGTAACACATTTTACAGCTTGGCCATCCTGGATTTAACACTAAACACTGTGGCTGTGAGGATTAGTGGAGAAAGATTGCTTTTCCTTGCTGAGGACCAGATGCTGGATGCAGTTGCTATCAATATTATCTGTATTGAAAACCAGTGATGTCAGGTTTGGGCTTTAGTGTACCAGTGCTATGCTGCTGCTTGATTACTTTAGCCATAGGCACAAATAGGTGTATGATTGCTTTTTTGTAGGCTGTTTGGAAATAGTATTTATGTAGCTATAGATGATATGAGGTAAAATTGAACAATATAGGCAATATCCCTGGTATAATCATCTTTCGTCTTGTATCTTGGCTTCCAGAATCTTCTTTCAGGTCATTGAGATAATTTTGCTCTCGTGTTTTCCCTTGTACTCACCTCAAGTAGGAATCTAGATGTTAAGGATAACTATTAAACAAGGTCATGTTGGAAAGATGATTTGTTGGGGTTTTGCTCATTGTTTGTTTGATTGGTTTTGAAGTTCAGGTCAATTCCAAATGCTTATTCAAATGACAGAATTTCTGGATTCATTGAGAATGTCCAACAGCAAAAGGCAAACATATTAATTAATGGCAAGTAGCCTGTCATTCAGCATGGTTGTGATTAAAACTTAAAATGGTCTTGGATGAAATCTTTTGAACTCCAAATTATGGCTCACATGATAGATTAATGCAGAAAATGTTTACACTTCATTATGCTGTAAGATGATGGATAAGCTTGCAACTGCATTTGATCAGTGAAGTGTAGGAACAGGTCAGCTGAAGTAGCAGATGGAGTAGGTTGAGAAATGAGGATAGAAAGTTAATTGTGGCCAAGATTAATTTCCTTTATTTGACTGTTTGGGAGAAGGGTTTGAAATTGTACGGAAGGTGTTTCTAATTTCGGAAGACAATAATAGTATTTAGCACTGCACATTACTTCAGGCACATAAATTTAATCTATAGATTTCAAAGCACTTCACAAACACAGCTGTTAGTCTTCTTGCTTGTCTTTAGAAGGGGAGGCACTGGCAACTCAGTGAATTGTCACTTTGCCCCAACTTTTCACACGAGTCCACAGCAGGTCCCATGCAGAGTCCTGCTGTCCCCGGTTAACACATCCTCAGACCAGATGCAGAAAGTCAGTTTCTCTCTTAATATTGTCAGAGAAAAACATAAATGGGATCAGTTCTTCCTGGAAAATCCTTTTGAGTCCCCAACAAATGGGCAGGATTGCAATCTGCCTCCAGGAATATTAGTTAATTGGTGAGTTGCTTAGACAGCAGCACTCTGAGCACGCAGCTTCCCCACAGACTGATGGAAGAGTGAAATCTGGCTGCATCCAAATGGAGGGACACAGTAGTGCCTTTGACCACACCTTAGTGCTGTGCCAGTATGTGACCCTGGGACCTAACATCTAAATGTGCCTGATGGCACCTTCAAACCAGGTCCCCAGTCTGGTCAGCTGGTTTGTGGAGATGTTGGAGTCACACACATACACCTGGCATGCGATTGCCTTCGTGCATCTGGCACACGCAGAGGATACAGGCACCTCCACAAACACACGGTGGGCAAAGAAAATTCCCATTATCTACGTGGAAACTGGAACATTTCTGTGCTTTTTTGGCTCAGTTAGTATTGTCTTCGTCTTCCTTTTCAGCATTGAAAAGGGTCCTGCATATCACTGAAGTTCTTCATGCCCATGCAATGTCTGGTCATCCCAAGGATAGTTTCCACTCCTCTGTAGCTTGTTAACCCCTAGGCCCTTTAGAAGTCACTGACTGATTTCTCACTCATTGAAATCAAAGGACAAAATCCTGTAGACTTCAATGAGGCAAATACATTTTCCTCGTGTCTCTGCCACTGTTAAACATAAGCTTTTTGGCTTTAGAAACTGGGTTTCTCATCATTCTGAATAATCTGCCAAAAACAAAACCAAAAAGAACACTTTTTCAATCATTTTAGTTCTTCAGGAAATCTGGAGGCATACACAGACCTGTCAGTTTGTCTCTTCTGAGAGAGCCCTGTTATGTATGTGCTGCAGCCATAAACCAGCCATTTCATAAAGTAACTGATTTCACAGTGTGATTACAAGGTAATAAAAATACCATTTGCAGTATTTAGAAATACTCACTGCTAACAGGCACTCACAGAGAAGATGGGCACCTAGTGTTTAACACCAATTAGTAAACTGATAAACACTAACTAACGTTTGCCAGTTTGGGGTATTTCACTACAAAGTGATTTTTGAGGAGTGGGTAGCTGTGTGCTGGTGTTAAGTAGGAGGATGGCTTCTCATGAGTAACTCTGAGGTGTCATGACAATGGAATAGCACCTAGTAGAGGTGCAAATGTCACAGATAATATTCATCACATTAAAGTAACTGGAACGAGTGTCAGGCACAAACCCTGCACATGCAACATGGGTAAAATGGAAACAAAGTAAATAGAAATTTTGGCTGAACCGTGCCTCCTGTCATCACATAGATTTGAAATCTGAAAATCTAAGACTCAAGTTCAATTGTTCACTCTCACATGCTCCACACTGGAAAATAATTAAACTTGTACACAATGGTATCTTCTCCTACAAACCTGACTTCTTGGCACACTTCAAGCTCTGTGCACCTAAATAAAAGAAAGTGGAAAGAAATATTCAAAGTATTGCTATATGTAAGAAGCTACACTTCTGAAAAAAATATTTAAATAAGACATTGTTATTATTGTAATAACATCATTGTAAACACTGTTGTTACATCATATAACAACTTAGTAACCTGTATTATGTAATATATGGTGTAACTATATGTTACCTACTTCTTCTATGGCACTTTTCACCCAGAGTTATCAACATGCCTCACAAAGAAGAGCAGTATTAGTATTGTTAATATAATTACTATTATCATTAGCCAACAAGGAAGGTGCACGTCTGCACAGTGCAGATGAACCAAATCAACATATGTGTACAGAACAGAAACGCTTATAAATATTCATCTGAAATATTATTTCAATAGCACATCACATATCAACAAAATTGAAGCTGTTTTTATAAGGGGTGAGGGGAAATTATTTTCTATCAGTTTATTCACTCAATACAGATGACTCCGGAGAAAAGGACAATGGCCATGGAACTAGTATTCATCTTCAGTAAGATGGATCATTTAATTGTAGTAGTCTTTCATGATGTTAAATAATCACTAGTTGATACAGAATTGTATTCAAGATTTACAGGGTAAACACCCATCACATTTTAGACATCACACAATAGCTCAAGATACAATTATCAGTTCATCATTAGTATTGTTAAACATATCACGTAGGCACTGGAAATAAATCCCAAACTACCAAAACCTCAAGCAGCATCCTAATTGAAATCAGACAACCTTCATATTCAGGTTATTGAGCAGTTTAAAATTAGTATATTTAGCCACAACTCTTGTTCTGCATTTAAAATAGAAGCAAGATTCAGTGTTTTGGGGTAAACTACTACATTGCAATGAAGAAAAACTGTCAGGACAGTAAAACACAGGAAGCAACAGAGAGGTGAACTCCAGCACTGGTATTGCTAGACTATGTCATTAATTTTAGATTAGATGTGAGTGATGTGTTTAACATTTGCACTAGAGATCAGGGTGGAAGGGTTCCATCCAATTCTTCTGTATCAAAAAATGGCCCCTTTTATGACCTCTCTGAAAAGTGAACAATTTATAGCTAAATTACATAATGCTGCTAAAGCTCTGGCAAATAACAAAGGTTGTTGGCAATGATAAGATGCAGCATTCAGTAGAGAAATCTTCCTTGGTCAGAGTTTACCATCTTTTTTTTAAAAAAAAAATGGTGGAAAAAAAAACTTCAGAGAAATAGAGAATATGTCTGGGATCAGAGCAAGTGATTACCTTGTTCAGCCAAAATCTTGCCCAGAATGCAGTTGGTAACCATCTGCCTTTGTCCTATTTGTCTGTGGCTCTGGCTGTGCCTGACCTACATGTGACACTTCTGAGCAGATGTGCATCAGGATACAGCAGATGAGAGAACATCAGCCCCTGCCAAAACGACTCCACAGATATTGGGAAGGCTGAATACCAATAAATCAGGATCAGATGGGATGTGTTGTTTGGCTTTTTCAGAGCTGAGAAACAGTTGAATTGTTTTATGCATTAAATGAATCAATAAAGGATTTAACAGTAATATGCCTTCCTGCTGTATGTCTGAAGCAGTAACATAACATTTGTGTCCACCCAGGACTTCTTATTTTCAGGGCATTAGAGTCAGAAATACAGGTTTGATGCCTGGAAATCGAGATCCACCAAAACAACATTAATTCCATCCTATTACCTCCCACTTACCTTGTATTCATACTTCATTTAATGTGTACGAGTGAGTGGAGGAGCCATAATATCAGAGTTCACGGGCTCAGAGCATATATTTAAGGTATTTCAGGAAGTGGGTAAGGGAGGAGGAGAAGGATACTTGAAAGGATTAAACACAGATTAGTTGATTGCACATATGTTGGAAGGGGGGCCCTGAATGCACGTGGAACCTACGTGACAGCCAAGACAGGAGAAGTGCTGACCTGTCAACAAGCCAGACTTAGAAATAGAGATAACTGCATGCTCAGCTAGTATCCCATAACTGTCTGAGAGAAAGCAGCCTGTAACTCTTCATTTAAATTGTGGGAAATGGCATTTTGTGCTAGGCAGTTGTCATTTGGAAGAGATGTTGCATTTGGTTGGCCAAGGAGGGTTCATCAAGAGGAGTTTTCAAGGGACAGGTTCTTTGGTGTGAAGAACAACAGGGCAATGTATGGGACTGAAACTTCAATTTCAAAATTAAAAAAAAAATCAAAAATGTGTTTCCAATGTTAGCTTTATGGTTCTGCAAAGTTCTTGACATAGTAGGGTCTTAATTTCTACAGTATCTTTTAATGAAGCTTCATCTAAGGATCTGTATAGAACTGGACAATGCCTCATTAAAAATATTTTGATAGTGACTTCTTTATACATCTAAGGGTGTCCTACATCATCAATGAATACATCACAGGCAACTTGTAAGTATTTGTATCAGCTGGATACACAATGCAGTTAGCTACATAAATAAATAGGAATAAATAGGAATGCTAGAACTTAAAATAAGGGGACAAAAACAGAAGCAAACTTTGTGAGAAAACAGAATACATTTGATTTAATCAGGATGTATGCATCTTTTCAAAGACATCTGAATAAATTTAGAACAGAGGGATTTGTCTCCTTTTTCATATTATTACAATTATTAATACCAATAGTATTAATCTAGCTCAATGTTATTTCAATCCCAATAAGTTTTCAGAATCAGAGATAAGTCTTTGATGTCCATGAAAGCTGTTCCATTAGAAATACCATGTTTTCCCTACTAATAACTTCCCCAAGAGCACTAATATGCTCTCACAGTTCCCTGCACTTCCTGCTCCCAGTTGTTTTGCACTTGTTGCAGAATTTACTGAGAGTCACAAATCTAAATGCTGCAATCTGCATGGTGACTACCTCAGTAAATTATGGTACAGTCAGCTGAATTAGGGCTCCTCCCCTGGAGCACACACTTTCCAAGGCCACCAGGTTTTTGTGAGCACTCACAGTCCTCCCCTAGTGATTTACAGGCATTGCTCTCTATGCAGACGTTCAAAGAGCAGAAAAGAGGGTTTTGAACCATGCTATCTGGATCACGCCCTCTTGATCCCTCTGGCTGCTGGCTGGTCATGTGGTTCTGGTTTATCCTTTTTGATAACAGATGATTGACATGCAGCTAATGCTTCAGTAACACTGCTGGTACCTGCCCCCAGCTGGTCAAGTGGTTATCTCTCAAAGGCTTAGCACATATTAAGTTGAGGTGGGGGGAGTTATTTTGTTCAAAATTCCCAGGCACCTTGAAGCTGAGACAAGACCTCCCAGCGATTCTTTAATCCTTCATTTTTTATGATAGCTACAAGATCTTCTAGTTACCTTGATATTTAAAGTAAGTAGCAGCAATTTGTAGAACGCAGTAATAAAATTACATCAAAATGACAGTCTTTAAGACACAGCAAGGAAAAATTGTAGTGCTTTCTTCTGTACTAATTATTTGAGAGGTATAGCAAGACTTTTGGGAATAAGGTTATATAAATTAATTTTTTTTGTGCGTGTGGTTTTTATTGGCATGATCTTCTAGTAGGTTTTCATTATAGCATTTAAGTTTCAAGATTTCCTTAAAAATCACAAAACAATAAATTAACCTCAGCACTAAAGAAATCATCTTTTTTTTTTTTCCTTGGTAGTTCGTTTAGTAGGCTAACTCTTCTGTTTGGAGTAATACACACAGAGAGAGCAGAGCCTTACCCCACCAGAAAATTTTTGACAGAACCACAGCAACCACTGTCAAACTGTCTAAATGGTCTCAGCAAAGGGGGTTGTCCTTGATATTTTATGGAACTAGTGTCAGACACTAATTCCTGCTCTTTCTGATTCAGAGGGTGCAATTGACCTCACCTAAAGGCAGGTATCTACAAAGGAGACGTCTCCATCAGAGCTATTCTCCCAGCCACTTCTGCCTTATCAGCAGAGAGAAATGAGCCCTTCTACCCAGTGATTCATCTTGTCCTAGGGTAATCATCCAAACCAGATCAGTTGACTCATGAACTGGAAATGCATGTTACTATCCATTAGCCCAGGAAGGGAACCCCAGTCTAGCTCTAGTGGAGACATCTACCTGGCAGATGCCTCAGGTTAGGTGAGATGAATGCTATTAAGTGTCTCTCCAGCATTTCTGTGTCGTTGGTAGAGCAGACAGGAATACTTTGTTATAAAAGAGGAAGTCTGCATTCAAAACTAGATCTTCCCAGGTAATAGTTTGCTACAGGGCACAGTCCCTTTCTTTCTGGAAGGAAGAAGTGAAATAAGGCAGCTTCTCCTGCCGTGACAAAACATAAAAGACAGAAGTGGTCTCCATAAAAATGTAGGGATGCAGTGAAATTGCACTCTGCTGCTCTAACAAAGGAGCTATCTTTCTGTATTCTAGGAAGGAATGAAAGGAAAACATTGCAGCACCGTTCAGAACAAAGACCCTCCACACACCTCTGAGAACCCTGCTTATAGGAGGGAGGGTAGGTGCTGTTAGGGATTTCTGTTATCTGAGTGAGCAGGAGGAAAAGAAACAACAAGACATTTAAAACTGATTGATAAATTCCAGGTGTATCTTTGAAGAATACTAAAATACTTCATTTCCTTTTGCCTACAATATATATCCTATTCTAAAATAGATCTGATGGGAAAAACAGGGCATGCTTCCATATTTATTGTGTTTCTGGAGATGCGTCCGTATTTATTATGGGCACCTGCTGTTGGTGACAGGTCTTGAGCAGAATCCAAAAGTCCTGAATAACACTTGGCTTTCTTTATTATGTTAAAAAAAAAAAAAAAATTGCTTTTGCAGGCTCACTGCAATTAACAGAAAGATTGCATTTTGTTCTGCATGCCCTTTACTAGCAGTAATCCAATATTGAATTGCCTCAGAGGGTCTCAGCAATAACTGGGTCAAACTCTCTCATAACTCTTTCCGCCTGACCTGGAAAATTGACACTATCATAGGAGTGCACAGTATATATGTATACTGTCGAAACACCACGTGTATTTCACTCTTGTGCTCCGTTCTCCATTTAGTCACCTTCCTTTCATGATTTATTTGAAGTTTGCCTATATTTCAATTTTTTTCCTGCCTATTTAGCCTCCAGATAAAGACCACTTAGCTGCTAGCAGAAGCAAAATTCATCTTCACGCAGCATTTATACTGAGCATATTCTAATTAAGTCAGTTAAAGTAGCTATCTGCAATTCAGCATGTCTGAACAGCTCTCCATTCATCAGTGATCTCCTGTAAACATTTAGGACACCTTGACCTTGGCTAGCTGTGAGTGTGGAATATGCAACATGACTGAGATTCACAGGCTGCTTCTTGGCAGTGAGGTGGCACCATTTTAAGCCAGTGTTCTAAAGGCAGGCCCAAATTCAACTGAGAGAATCTCCCCCCACCTACATCAAAGCACCTACAAAACACCTTCTCAGCCAGCTCTCAGGAGGTGGTATCCATACCATGGAGGTTTCTTCATTATCACAGGCTGAATGTTTCACCAATTCTATCCACGACAGCCATAAATATTTTCCATTTTGGAAAGTCCATACATAAAGCAAATATTCTAGTGAATGTTAGCATTTAGGCTTTTGAACCAGCAGAACAGGTTACACTGAAAAATGGGTGGTTTGCATGCACAAAACCATGCCAGAGAGGAATGCTCATGTCCCAGCGTTTTGCCCAAAGTCCAGAGATTAAAGCATTCCCTAGAATATGTGAAGTCCAGTTCTTATTCCTGTCATTTATGATTATAAGGGATCTGTATCTACATTTCTTACCTCCCCAGAGTGCCTAAGCACCCGGCTGTGCAGTATAAGGATGTTCCTGTCAATGCCACTCCTCTTCCTACCTGAAAGGTTATTGGGGTAGGAACTGGTGCCCTGCTATTACAAGTCCCAGATGAACGCCCTGACCTCTGCTCCATCCATCTTTCCTTCCTTGTCTGCCTCTGGCTCCATTTATATTTAACCACTGAGCCTTTGTATAAAACAAGCAGTACATTCTTTACTTCCTTCCCCAATGCTGTCTGTACTTTGCACTTCAGCTCGTGAAGGATTAAAATGCTTGAAATACATTGGATACGTTTTCCTTCAGCCTGAAGTGCTAATTGTTATAATTTGCTTCTGTAAGAGAAAGTTTTAAAAGGTTTTAATTTTGACTCATGTTTCATAGTTGTTTTTTAGAAAATTTTCAGTTTGAGAGATGAACTGAAGAATAATTTTTTTAAGAAAAAAATCTTAATTTCTCTTTGTTCTGTTCATTATACTATCTGCTGTCACTTGCCTTGAGGTTTGGTAAGGTTTCAGACACTGAGTGTCCTTGCCAGTGGAGACTAAGCTTAATAATTTAACAGCATTTTCAGTGTTCAAGGCCAGGAGAGTTTGAGCTGTTAAACCTGCTAGTTGTAGTTGCACAAAGTCCTATAACACAGCATAAAATACTCATAATTTATAACGTATTAAAGCAGTCTTTTTGCATTCTGCTCTTATTCCTTGATGTTAAAAAAAAAAAGTGCTAATTGAGCAAAATTAATTCAAGTCCAGTTTTATTTAAGGGAATTTTGCTTAAATTTATCAAAACCTACCCCAAGAGAAAACTTTGGAGGCAAGGTGAAGTCAGATAAATTTTTAACTCTCAAGGAATGGGCAGAGATATAATCAGGAGCTTATTATGACCTAGATATTTTTGGCATTCATATATAGATAGGAGATAGATTTCCTGTATGTCATCCTGCTAGCAAAAGATTGTTGAAGACAGGTGGATTTTATAATCCTGTCCTTACTCCACTCCAAGAAAGCTAAGGAGCACAGTGAACCAAACATATTTTTCATGCAGAGAAATCACAGTAAGATACTTCCTCTAGCAGCATGTTTCCCCTCTCCTCAATTGGCTAAGGATACATCTCCCCCTGAAGGGGTGAAGTTAGGAAACAATGGGGATCCAGAGAGAGGTAGCAGCTTTGGGCTCTTCTACAAAGAAGTCCTGATGAACATCCTGTGCTTTGCCTATTTTTATCTCCATTGTACTCAGAAATTTCATAAAAGCTCCTGTTAAACTTCAGTGTAAGAACAGCTATAGGCAGGAAATGAAGATTTGGTGACATTAAGCTAAAGTTATGATCAGCTTTGTGAGGTCTGGTAACCTGGGATGAAAAATGAGCCTTATATGTATTCATAAAATAAACACACAAATATCTGAAGCCAAAAAAAACCCACCCAAGCCCCTCACTGACAACTATTTGCATGAGTATTTTTTTTTACCAGAAAGAAGTGATGTGATTCTGCTTTTGATCTCGCTGACAAGTAAAGGCTTTGGATGGCATCCTCTAAATGCAGTAAGAAAATAGCAAAAACCACAGAAGATAAAGGCCTGGATGAGGAAGATGTGATGCTACCTACAAGCCTGTCACTGGTGAGGTGTCTTTTCTGCTGCTTGGGTGGTTGAGACCACATCCAGGGCATGACCAACGTGCTGCTAGGGAATCACTGTCCTGGCATACATGTCAGGGTCTTTTCCCATCTGAAAAGCCCTGGGGTCCCCCAGCATCTCCAGCTGCTCCTTCAAAAGGGTACAGCTCTTCAGCAGCCCTGTGTGGTACCTCCCAGGCCCACATTTTCTATCCATTCCAGCTTCCAGCAATATTAGACACTTGTATTTAGTAACAGACTTCTAGGGAGACCTAAACTGACACTGAATGCAATGGTATCTGCAGGTAGCCAGACACCTACATGGACACCCCAAAATGTAGGGTTCCTCACCAAGAGGCCAGACCTACACCACCCCTTAAACAATTTTGATGAAGCTATCAAAGAACAGCAAGATGTTAAGGAAGCTAATGCTGATTATAAATTAAAGGGAATCCTATTTGACAATTAAATCCTATTAAAATAAGCAGGTGGATTACAAATAGCATGGCTGAGAATGAAATGGGCATGTGGAAAATGATCTGTAGGCCAAACTGAAGTGAACACAGGACAAGTCTTAACACAGGATGAGTGTTAAGGCTTATTAACAGTTCAGTGCAGTCATTGTGGTGGCTGGTAATGCACGTGCTCACACTGGAGAAATGAGATACCAGACTAAGCAATGAATCCTTGTATATGCTTTATTTGCTTTGCAATGGCAGGAGCCTGACCATTAGTCACCAAATGTAGGAGTCATCAAACATCTGTCCTGTAGACATCTGCAAGTGATCTGGTCACCACATGTTATGAACTGACACGTCAAAGACACAAGTCCCCTCGCTTCTTTTAGATATTCCCCTCAGGGAGGGAAGGAAGAGGCCCCACAAGCCCCTCTTCCCCTCCAGCAGCTATAGTGGTGGCCTGCTGAGGTGGGCAGAAGGGTCCCAGCCAGAGCTACCTGCATGCTGCACAGCTTGGTGCCCTCTTATGCTGGGAAATGCCAAATCCAACAGGAATGTAAAAAAGAAGGTGGAGAATCCAAGTTTTATGCTCAAAAGGGGGTTCTCACCAAATGCTGAGGTTATTGCTCACATATTTTGGGCTCCTAGCTCTGAAGAACCACCTGTGATAGGTAAGCAGATCTGCTGAAGTGTTCAACGAACTTGAATTGATCCAACAGCTGAGGCCATGAGCACACAGTTGTGGTGTGACACCATGACCATCATATTCCATGCTGCCAAGAGGGAGAGCATGCTCACAGAGGTGCAGTGCCACACACCACCAGCTGTCCTGTGTGAGGACCTGAGCTTGTGCCACCACCCAGGCCTGCGTGCTGTGGACATACTGGTTTGCCAGGTGCCATCAGCATCTCACAAGCTTTACAGACACTCAGCTGTCCTGTGTGAGGACCTGAACTTATGCCACCACCCAGGCCTGTGTGCTGTGGACATACTGGTTTCCCGGGTGCTATCAGCATCTCACAAGCTTTACAGACACTATCTGTCACAAACTATGTCCCATTGCTCAGTAAAACTCAAATGGCACCTCCAAGCCGTCAGAAAAAAGCAAACCCCAGCAGCCCGACAACATCCCCACTTAGGAGAGTGCAGCAGCAGACAAAAGGCAAGCTCAGCAACTGTGGGAATGGGAGACAGATGGGACACCTCACTGTGAGAGTGCCCTGCTATGACAGTGCACAGCCACCTCGCTGGGACAGCCACAGACATCAGCTCCTGAGGAGGAGGAGTTAGAGTCAGCCAAAGGGAAGTTCCTCAGCACACTAGAAAATAGTTGTTATATTCTTTTCTCACTCCGTATGCACAGAAAGAAATGATATGGGTGAAACTCAGTCTTGCAGGTTATCTGCTTTCTAAACCAGCAGTGAATCAACAAAGACTGAAATAAATCCATAATGTGTGTACCATCTATCTGCATCCCAAATCGATACTAGAGATGGGCTACCAGTGTGAAAAGCCAGAGATCCAGGCCAGAGATGCATGCAGTATTGCAGGGACAGAGAGAAATCCATACACCCAGTGTATTTATCTACATTCTAAGGCAGCATTAAAGCTAGTTTACTCATGTGAAAAATAAGAACTACACAGTTCAGAGGGAGAGAACACATCAATAGCTGTACCGTGGAGATGTGTGCTACATAAAAAGATTGCCTTGATGCCATGCCTATCTAGTGCATCTGTATGGTGCAGAGAAACTCTACAGCCCCCCAAAATACTCAAGCAGTCTTTTTGGAAAGCAGGGTATTTACGTTTTCTGTTAATTTTCTTCCAGACTTCCCCAGGAGCTGCCAGAAGTCCCTCTCACAGTGCTGTCTCTCCACCTTGGTGTTCTCTACACAGCTCGTCACAGGGGTGGGTGGCCTCACTCAGCTTGAGCAGAGCAGCACTGAGGTGTCTCCAGGGGGACCAGCACTTCCCCCCGTTGCTTGCCTCCTTCCCCTGTGCCTTCCCCTCTCCACGCCTCGCTGCTTGCCCCTCGTTCACTCCCTTTGACTCAGAACTGTTCAGCTCGATGGTTTTGCAGCCCATGAAAAGGAGAGGCAGGTGGTGAAGTCTGATCCACCGTATCCCATTCCCTGGGCTTGGGTTGTTTAATAGTAATACCTGCTGCTTCCACCAGCAGTCACGGCAGCACGGCTGGCACGGAGTAGGCACAGGAGAAAAACCCTCTTCTCCTCACGTGAGGCTTTCCTGGTCCCACATTTCCCTACCCCTGACCCTTGCACCCCTCGCACACACGCTGGCTTATTGTCTGCTCACACAAAGGCTGCTCCTCCGAGCACCAGGCTTGCACAGGCTGCCCTGCCCTGCTGTTCTCCTTTATCCTGCCTCTGCTTTTGCAGGCATTTTTTTTTCCTTTTAGCTTGACAGCACCAGGAGGGGCCAGCTGAGCTAAGCCCGGAGTCTTTTCTACGACTGTGGTCTCACTCCCATCAACACCTGTCTCTTTCATAAATTAATCCAAAATCAATCAATAACCCAATCAAATAAGCCATGTCCCTTACTTTGCACACACATTTATCTTGCTCTGATTAATAGCCCAACAATGACTCACCAGCCGTTGAGTGTAATTTTGGGAGCTCTGTAACAGACCAGCCTGTTTTGGAGCTCACTGTTTATTTTTCCATGTCAACAAAAGAGCCCTTTCTTTAGAAAAGGAAAATGCCCCAATGCCCCACTCAACGTATTCAGGTGCTAATGAGTGATTACCCCTGATAAAGCCCCTCATTATCAAAATGATGTTTAATAAGAGCATTTGAGGGCTGATCACAAGGGTACCTGGCAATTCCGTGCAGTATCAGTAAAGCACAGTAAATCTGTAAAAAAAAGGCATATCCAAGCAGCCTTGGGAACATTGTTTGTTAAATTTTGTTGGATATCTCATGTGGGCTTAGTCATGAACTTGAACTTGATAAAATTGATAATGACTCAGTTATGGCTCTCCCCTCTTTGCCTCTTAAAAAGTTCTTCTGCATATATGTAACTGAAGGTAATCAAACCCCATTGTCACCGTGGCTCCTCTAAATCCTTTTTACAAGGAATTCTTCCTGAGGGGACTGTTAGATCTGTTGGCTGGTAACGTTGTGGCTGTGAAGCCAGGAAAATGGATTTCAACACTCCAGGAGAACAAACTCTGTTTTTTTGAGTGTGAAACGTGGTGATTTTTGTCCAGAGCTGTACATCACAGGCAGGTAGCAGTTCATGTTTCCTGCCATAGGCACTGCAGGTAACGATGGAGAGAAGTGTGGGTTTGGAAACTGCCAGACTTGTGTATTACACTATTGCAAACATGGTGGGCAAAGAAAACCATTTACATGTGGGCAACACCTTTTTCTTCCAAGTATGCCCTCTGATATCTACCCTATATGACCATATATTTCCAAAGACAGCTCATTTTAAGTTTCTTTTAGAAAAAGTATGATGGCTTCATGAGCTGGGCTGAGATCTGAGCTCCTGGAGAGCATTTTTCATGTCAGGTTCTCACACTTGATGCCTCTGTGGCTTTGGGTGTGCCTGACCCTACAAGGTGCTCAGCGTTGTGCAAGCCTCAGGTCCCAGTCCACGAAAGCTCTTCTACATACGAGTAATTTCTAGTCCCTTTGACTTCAGTGACTAAACTGCTTAGCTGGATTCACTCCTAGGCACTTCATCTTCCTGTTGGAATTCCAACATTAGCAAAATGAGGATAATACTGTGTTTAGTATAGAGGGGTACGGCGAGCATTAATTAGTTAATATAGGTGGAGTGCTTTGGCGATATAAGGGCTATCTAGATGTTAATTAATGCAGCTAGTGAAGGAAGCAGAGGGAAGCAATTGCTGTCTCTCACCTGTGCAGGGTTTCAGCACAGCTTTCACTCCCTCACCAGCTGAAGAACAGAAACTAAGGGCTGAGACAAGCCCACGCTTAGGAGACACTCAGAGCACACTTATCAGATTTAACACACTTTCCCATTTAAGGGAATGCAATCAGCTCTGCATTTGCATTTCCCTTGCAAATGAGCTTCAGTGACTCCTTACAGTTGGCTTTGCACTGGCTGTTTCTCCTATCTCAGCACCGTGGTAGCAAACTGCCTCAGCACTGGAGCAGGCTTTCATCTCCTGTGCATCTCCACCTCATCAGGAACCTGGGCAGGAGACTCCAGCACTGGTGACTGGCAGAGTCTCACCCGTTCCTCTTTGGAGATGCTGAATTTGGGCCCTGCGAGATCTTCGTTTGGCCAAATGCTTATCTTGGATCTATAGATAAATAAATAAAGCACATAAAAGGGACGGGCTTATCTCCCTTCATTTTAAGGTTTTTGTGCAAGGTTTGTGTTCTGACAAGTACTGTAAAGTAGGTTCAGTGAAGATGTCCCTGCCGTTGGCTTGGGAGGCCTGTGAACAGTATTGTTATCTCTGCAATATTGGAAAGCCACAGCAGCCCCTAGATCCCTTTCCAACCTGACAGAAGTAATAAACCACTGTAAACTGTAAAGCCAGGCCTCTCCTCTTATCAGACAGAGGAAAGCTGAATAGCAGTCTCTGGAGCCTCCCTCGGGTCATGCTCCTGGGATCTCTGCCTAGTGCTTCAAGCTCACTCTCTTTGGCTGCACCTCGGGTCTGGTGGTTCTTCCATGAGAAACTTTCCCCAGCTGAAAATGGAGAATGAATGTAAACACAGGGCTTTATACTCACCTCTTCATCTGCCCGTGGACCTAAGGAAAGCAGGAAGAGACCTAAACAGGGCTAAATAAAGAATAAGAGAAGTGAGACACTGGGTAAATCCCTTGGAGATAAAAATCTCAAGACACCATTTCTTGTGGAGGTTAAGCCTGAAAGTATCTGCTGCCTGTCAGCTGGGAAAGGGTTTGAAACGTGAGGTTAGGGGCTGATCTGCCCCATTCTTCTGGCAAGATCCCATCACTGGGCAGGGGTGCAGCAGAGATGGGCATGGAGGGCATCCTGGTACACATGAGAAACCCAGAGGCTCCAGCCCACAGGCACCAGAGGGGTCTGGCCAGGGGGGACACAGGCTACAGCAAAATCCTTTCAAACATCTCTGGCAATGCCACAGCTCTACTGAGTTGCAAAGATGATTATAAAAGTCACCTTAAATAAAGTTGCTACTGCCTGGAAAATGTTGCTGATGTGTCAGAATAATGGTGTATAAAATCTCAACAACCACAGTATGTGTCCATACACTTTGTATCACGTTTTCTCTTTCCC
>NW_008626192.1:70473-79282 GCF_000691845.1 Merops nubicus
TCAAGTTTTATTGCTAGTGAGCTTGTTGATAATGGAAAATAAACACTCTGGATGAAAATGAAGAGAATAAGGTTTTTTTAATTTTTGCCTTCCTTGTTTACCAAAGCACATTAGGCTTTGAATTAGCTTTTATTCTTTCCTAAGGTGAATGCCAGCTATCCAAACTTAGATCACTAACGCAGAGTATGTATGAGTCTTCTGACTGATACGTTGTGACTTTATGGAAATTTGCATTTTGCCAAGAAGAAGGCTATCACCAGTGAGGTAATTGGCACCCGTTCATGGAGATAACAGCCACAAGTCAGGGATTACTGCTTACACCAGAATTTCACCTGCAGACAGCTCTGCTGATGGTTAGCAAAAACACGCTCACAGTCCCTGAGCACAGGACTCTGTTCAAATATTCAAATGTGGCAGACAGAGCTTACAACTTTAAAAACATATAAAAATCCATGTAGTAACACCATAGGAACCTGTCAGTTAGTGTTTGTATGACAGCAAACTCATTACACTGTTACAATAAGCCAAACTTTCTCAAAATTTACCACTGGCTCAACAGAAGCAAAACGTTTCAGATTTTTAAATTCATTTTTGAACACGGAAGCTTTCAGTAACTCAGATGTGTGCTTTGTTTATGTTATGGTATCACTCACAGGCTCTACTTGAGGTTGCTGGATGGAGTACAAACAGGAACGAATCAAATCAGAGACAATCAAATCCAAACAGAGACACCAGAAATCACAGGCAGTGTGTACCTCGCAGGGTTTACAGTCTCGGTGGGTGAGGCAGGCAGAAGGGAGAGAAAGAGGGAGAGGAGGTAGTGCCAGAGAGGGACTCCATGTGAAAATGGAGGAGCAGTGGCACAGAGAGATGAAGTGACTTTGGCCAAGGTTATATGAGAAGCCTTGAGCAGAGCTGGGAAATGAGGCCAGAACTCCCGAGACCCTCAGCCACAAGGCAGTCCTTCCCACCCCGTGCATCTTCTCTCTCTTTCTCTTCCTCTCTTAAGGCAGAAAATTCTTTGACTGAACAACTGCAGTTCCCCAAATTCCTTCTTCAGTTTCTTATTCTGGGATTTTGAGGACAAACAATCTCTTCTTGCTCTGGGCTCACCCTCACGTAGTCTGCCTCTGTTGGACAGGTTTATTTTCAGGCACCATACTGATGATAATCATTACAGTGAGCTTTTCAAAGCAGGCATGAGACAGTGACATTTTACTTGGCTCAGCTTCTCTGCTTGAGCTAGCAAACAAATATTATCACTGCAGACGTGAGTAGGAACTGGGTAAAATCCCATTATGTAGCAGGCAAGTCCCCACCGTGGAAAGTCATGCCTTTTGCAGATCCAACTTACATGTCCACCTCTGGGA
The DNA here is from genome assembly GCF_000691845.1 of Merops nubicus. Classification (NCBI taxonomy): domain Eukaryota; kingdom Metazoa; phylum Chordata; class Aves; order Coraciiformes; family Meropidae; genus Merops; species Merops nubicus. The sequence continues at coordinate 71,844 of NW_008626192.1, forward strand.
CAGGCAACCAGGAAAAGCAGTTGGTACTTTGGGCAGGGGTGAAACACCCCATCCAGCACAGGAGGAGCACTCCCAGCTCCACATGTCTCTGCAGTCTCACTCAGCTCCGGGAGCTGCAGCCAGGGCCAGCTGAGCGAGGCTTGACAGGTCTAGGGCTGGCTGGAAGCAACCACCTGATGCTCACTGATGATACAGGATCAAGATGACATCCAACCCAGACCATCTCACAGATGGCTTCTCGGCTAGCTAAGCAGTTCAGAAGGAGCAATACATCCACACAATCACAGTGAATCTGGGATCAAAGCTGCATTGCACCACTGAGACATGGCAGCTGGAGAGCTCCAGCGTGGCCCGGCGTGCTTTGGGTAGAGCAGTCCCTGTCTTGCAGAAATGCATCTGTATGCATATCTAATAGATGCTACCATGGAGCAAAGCCTTGAGAGTGCCACACAGGCTGCCAGCACAGCTCTGGATCCCACGTCATGCAGGTGGTGTGGTCGTGTTGCAACATTCACTTCTGGGATAATGAAAGGCGCCAAATGTTTCAGCAACTTGCAAATGTCTGCACAGAAAGCCTTTAGGATTCATGTTACTCATCTATTCTAAATGCTAAGGATCAGCTCTAAATGTGGAGGATCAGCTCAACTGAAAAAGCAAGGTGTTCCCAAGCGGGGGGGGAAAGGCATTCTGAATAGGTCTAGATAATATGCCAGAGCAGAAAATGTGTTTACGTGAATTAACAACCTAAAATCACATTGAGGAAGGAGGCAGGAGAAGGAGTGTACTTCTGAATGCCACATTAGCAAACCTCTGGGAGGAGTGTTGAGTGCAAGTTTGTTATTGATATTTGGAGCCGAGATGTTGAAGGATGTTGAAGAAAGGACAACAATTGATCCAAGATTGTCAACCAGTGGAAATGAGAACCAGGAGAGAGACCGCAGTGCTTGGCTCCAGTGACTTTTGGAGTTCATCCTCTGCCAGCTAATCTTTGAGGGGGTTTAGCAACATCTTGGCCAGTCTGTGTAAGTACTTATGGATGAAGAAGGTACTTCATGGGAAAAGCATTCAGTATTCCCAATAAAAGATTTGGGACAGTGTGGTTGAACAAACACAGCCTGAAAAAAGAATGTAATTTCTTAGGACTGTAGATGTTCTAGTGTAAATGTGTTGTTATAAAGATCTCAGTTTAGTAAACATGATGACTTGGATCCCACTTTGTCTGTAACTCTCTTGATAGAAAGCTGAAATCACTGAGGCCTTAAGCCATCAAAAGAAGACCTTGAACAAAATGACAGTCAACAAGGGGAGGAACAGAACATGACCATGACCTGAACAAGGCTGTTTGCATCCCCTCGGTGCATTGCCTGAGCATACACCCTCCGCACACAAACAGGACCTCTAACGACATCTCACACTTCAGAAGTTCACAGGGAACCCAAGCAGACGTCGGTTAATTAATGCATTACTGCCAGCATCACCACCCCTTTGACTTCCCCTGAGACAGAGGACGTTGACTTGCTAGATGATGGCCGTGGGAGGAGTAAGAAGATGGGTGAGACACACGCAGGCAGTTTCTGTGTGAACTCAGAGTGAACCAGCAGCCTGTTCTACAGGGCTGGCACAGGCTGTCGAACTTTCAGAATCACTCTTCTACAAAGGAGCTGTGTGCAACCTCACAACCACCTGCTCTGCTCAGAAGGGATTATTTTGATACCGAATTTCAAGCTTCAAAAGTCAAGATGTGTCTGCAACAAACGGGTGCGGATGAGTGCGTTTGCTTTGCATATTCTCAAATGCAGGTGGGAGAGGAGCACACCTGCCTGCACCCAGTGGAGCTGCATATGCTTAAATGCCTTCAGAACATTGCCTTTCTCCTTTCCCCTCCAAAGAAGGCAGAGCAAACCACACATTCAGTGCTAGGGAAGCGGTTTGCTCAGTTCATTTAATATTTCACCCTCGTCTATCTAAAAAAATAGCAAAATATTTGGTTTTGCTTTGTTGTTTTTTTTTTTCCTAAAGCCTCCCCAAACCCAAAATTAATTTTTTTGGATGAATTTTCATGCCTTGAAGGAAATACACCCTCAGGTGTTTGTCACATGTGCAGAAATGGGAAGTTGTCTGGCGATTATTTGGCAGCCTTAACTTTTTTGTTGCAGAACAGAGTAAATACTGAGACAGCTGGTGCACTGTGGGCTATCTGTGGCTGACAAAACTTTGGTGTAAGAAGGCTGATTAAGGGATACCTGCAGTAGTTCTAATCTTGATGGTGGCTGAAGCACAGCAGCAGGCTCAGCTGGAGCAGGAGCCCCCCATCTGTGATGATGGAGCAGCCCTCTCTGGACCAGTTATTGTCCTCTGTCATGAGTCACGTCCCTGGGGGATCATGGTAGGGACTATTTGGTTTCCTTGGTCAGATAAACTTGCAGGGAAATCACAGTTGCTTTCAACGAGATAGTTATGAGGAGTGTAGTACCATTCATTGATAGACTTATCCTGTCTTTCAGGTAAAAGACCTTCATGTTAATGCTTAAAAGGTAAGACAGCCTCTATTAACAAACCCCAGTTCCCAAGAGGAAAGAGGTGGAAAGATAGATAAAAAGCAAGAGAGTGTTATTCTTCAGGCCAGTGCAATCTGGAATTGTGCTTTCTAACAGCCTGCAGCTTTGGAGCAGGCTGTATTTTGGGGTCTTTAGTTCAGATTACCCATAAATACAAAAGATTAAGAAGCATGACCCACCTTAGAGAGCAGGTACAGTGACAACCAGTGAAAATCCTGAGGCCAAGGAATGATTTGGCTCCTGTGTTGCTTTTAGTCCATTATTTCTCCAAAACAAGGGCATGGTATTGAAGTGAGATTCTTGGTGAACCAGAGTTCACACAACTGGGACACAACTTGGTGCACAAAAGAGCAGTTTTCCCCACTGTGCAGGTGGCCGCTGCCTTGGCTTCAAAAGTCCCCTTTTGAAATGAGAACATGGCTTGAATAAGAGAAGGATCTAATTAGTCCATTGTTTCTCCAAAATAAGGGCATGGTACTGAAGTGAGATTCTTGGTGAACTCTGCTGGGACACAACTTGGTGCACAAAAGAGCAGTTTCTCCCACTGTGCAGGTGGCTGCTGCCTTGGCTTCAAAAGTCCCCTTTTGAAATGAGAACATGGCTTGAATAAGAGAAGAAGGATCTAATCCAAAGAAAATAAATCCTTACCTTCTCACTCTGTCCCTGGACACCTAAAAGTAGACTGGGTTATGCCACCTCCCCTCTCAGTGAGCCATCACTCCAAGGGGCCAGATGAGCTCTTCTTAAATCAAGGTATACTCAGTCTCAGCAAAATGTGCAGAGTTTACACTGCCTCTTTGAGTGATGGAAAGTTTTGTACATACCCAAATGGTGTGAAAAGTATAAAATCAATCAAATTTCATTATCAAAGGGATTATTAATTTAGTAGACTGTGGCTGAAAACTTTCCAGACTAATGTAGTATCTCCTCCTTGCCAAATTTATAAATGTATAAGAGCAGTGACTTAGAAATAAATTAGTCCATTCAGCAAGAGTGCAATCTACTGTGTTTCCAATTAGTAAAGGTAGGGAAAACACAGAAACTTTGTGAGAAAGTGCTGCCTAACAGAACTATGACCACAGAAATGCTTGTGTAGATGTGAAACAAAGATGAGAGTCTGAAGACAGAAGCTGGAGGACAAACACGGGGCTATTACCAGGCACCAGCTGCTCCTCTGCACCTTCACACCACTTCTGGAATCACAACAGAGCCCTTGGGGACTTAAACCAGCAAATATGACAATGTGCTTGTGAGCAGAGCTGGCATTTTAGAGTACCTCTGCAAGCTTGCTTCCAACCCAAACTCATAGATACTGGATGCAAAAGCCTGTCACATTAAATGTGTCTCTGGCTGTTCTGTCCACAATATGACCTGCAGCATTTTCTTCAGAGAAGCTGATACATTCCAGCTAGAGGCTGCAGTGCTAAGCTCCATGCTTGATTGAATAACTTGTCTCCAGTATTAAAATGCAGAAAGAACTTAGACAAGCATTTAGAAGCTTTGTCATTAAATAGTTTTCTTGTCAATTGATCTATCTTGTAGGGAGAAGACAACTACTAGATCCATCAGCTGCTGGGGAAAAACTAGGAACAGGTCTTAATCAGTTAAGTGGGGAAGTATTGCTTGACAGCTCCCTTTGGGATGCAGCTTATTCAGGGCTGACTATTCAGCAGGCTTAGCAACCTCAAGGACTGGAAAGCTGACCTTAAACGAAGGTGAGCTCACGTCTGCACCGTGTCGGTGGAGCAGCAGCGTGAGGAGAAGCAGCAGAAGCGTTTCCCTGCTCCCCTGCTGAGGACTGGAAGACCTTTTTTGTTTTCCTTCTTTTCCCTCAAGGGTCTCACACAGCTTTTAAGTGACTCGATAGCTTCCGAAGCCTCCATCTTTTCTCCTCCTGTTGATTTTTTGTTGTCACGCATTCCGTGACTTGTGGTGTCCAGCTCCAGCCCCTGTACCTCCTGCTGCTCCTCCACCCAGCAGCAGCCCCTGTGCTCGGAGGGAGGCTGTGCTGGGATGGGCTCAGGCACTGGCAGCTCACCGGGTTGGAATGACTCTTCTTAGTGCTGAATGACCCAAAATGCACGTGAGGAGTGCCAGGGGAACACTTGCTTGCCTACAACCATGTCCCACTCCAGCCAATAGCTCTGCCATTCCCACCCCTGAGGTGTGTTGGAAGCATTCACTGCCCACTGGTTTTCCCAAAGCCCCTAGGTTTTATCCATGTCCCAGGACACTGTCACAGACACATCCCTGCTGCTTGGGAAGCTGTTTAGAAATGGCTTCTAATCTCTTCTAATGCTTGTTGCTTGCAGTGCTGCTCACAACCCCTCCTCGGCAAAGCCTCTTGAGAAAGGGGCAAATATCTTTCACTCGTTTTACACACCAAACACCCCTTTCTCTGTCTCTTCTCTACTACGCACCAAAAACTTGATTTCTTTGTGAATTATCTTGTGTAGGTATGTGCAGAAGAGGCTCAGAAAAAGCCCAGCACTGAGCAGGACTCTTTCACACACAAATTACTTGTGGTAATATTGCCTACCCTGCCACCTCGCAGAGCTTGTCACATCTGTTTTGCTTCTACTGTGTAAAAGTAGAGGAATTCTCTCCCCCACCCTGAGGTACACCCCAAATGCTCTCAGTGGACCAAAAGACTAATTATTACACTTAAAAGTAAGGATGCTGTACTTCAGGTAAAAAACCCTGTTGAGATTCAGCCACTGCATGGCAACACAGCAAAGATTAAAATGTTTCCACTTTTTCAAAGTTATGAACTAATATGGAAACCCTGATCATGCCTATTTAGAGATGTTAAAGATTGATAAATCATACCTGTCACCCTCACAAGCAGTCTGAGTTTCAATTAAGCAGAACTGAATCACCTAAGTATTTATTTCAATTAGAGATGGGTGGATTCAGGCCATGCAGTTTACTTCTCCAGTTTCATTTTTCTAACGTTCTGCTCTGATTCATTCTCCAGAAGAATAAAAGTTGCAGAAAATAGTATTTATCCACAGCAGGTATGCTCCAGTAAATCTGAAATTCTGATGCCTGTAAATATAAGCAGATGATTTGGGAAAACAAATTTTCTATGTCCTAAATGAAAACTAAATTAGTGAGGAAAATTGAGTCGTCCCTCACTGAATGATATCGTCACTGATATCAAAGGATGTGCTTGGCCACTGATTACAGCATGGAGTTTACAAGGAGTAATACTGAAAAATACTGCTGAGAAACACAATGGCCACTCGTATTGATTCTGTGAGGGGAATCACTGCTGGTTGTCCCATTGCATTTATAGAGCCTGGTGCCAATAAACCAAGTAGAAATGTAGAACACTTTACTGCAACCATTCCTTTAATTTATTGCAACAGGCTTCCAATAAATCACCTTTCGGCCAGGGTCGCATCTTTGGCTGTGTTTTTCCCTGCTGCCCAGCACAGGGTGGCTGTGCTCCACCTTTTTAGGCTTCTCAGCTTTCCTGGGAGTAGAATTTATATCCACAGGGTTTTTGTTTTTGTTTGGCTTTTATTTTTTAAGAGTATTTTTTTTAGCAGAGAAGGAAAGCTCACTAGCACACCAATCCACAGACAGAGGCTCTGCGGGATGCAATTGCACCCCCCGCCCAGGTTTTGAGGGTGGCTCGACCAGAAGCCCAGCCACTGGAACCTGGAGAAAGGAGAAGGTGGCCAGGCTGGACCCAGGGTCTGAAATGAAGCTGTTAGTGCTCCAGGCTGTGCCACCCTGGAGCTGGGATGTAGATGAAGGGTGTCTTGCTGACTGTCTAACCGTGGGAAGGGAGATGTCCCCGGAATGAACCCGGGGGAGGCAGCACCCCAGTGAGGCACCAGCTCTGGAAACCACACCAGCCCTTGGAGCTGCCTCCCAGGAGCTGCAGCTCCTGGCTGTTGCTGGCAAAGGACCCCCAGGGAGGCTCAGTTGCAGAAGCAGAAACATTCCTGCGCCTCATTCAATGTGAAATAATTGCCTTAATCCACGTGAGGAAATCCTCTCCCTGGAGAAGCTTTGGGGATATGACAGAAGACCTGCTCCACTTCTGCCAAAGACAAAGCAATTTATCCTCTGTTTTTCTATTTCTTGCAGTAGAAAGCCCTGAATTTCTTCCAAGACATGACAGTGGTGTATATTAGGACATGATGAAGACAGAAGTTGGCTGGGGTGGTCTGGGTTTTTTTTTGGTGGGCCACCGCGGGGCTTTTCCTGGCTGAGGAGTGGTGTCAGCAACTTCAGTGACTTTATCCCTGCTCTGCTGCTGTTGCTGTTGTTGGTGCTCTAAATCTGCCTGTAAGGTGTCATGGCACAGAAAGCAGAAATTTGTCCTTTGTATTTTAAGGGAATTGGAGACAGAAATTACATAAGCTGGCTCCCCTGCTCTGTCAGGCTGTCAGGAATCTGCTTCACGGGTCTCCTCCCCTTGCAAAAGTTTTGGGGTTGAGGTTGTATTTATATACCACATATGTCCACATACATATATGGGCAGATACAAACACATATGAAAAAATGGATATATACATGTATGTACGTGTACATAGATATATGAGGCAGGTTTTCAGATGTAAGACAGCGTGCCTATAATTATCACAGGCTCCTCTGGTAAAAATGATTGTACACATTGAAATCTTTCTTATGGAGAGACTGAAAGGATATCTGACTTCTTTTAGTTCCTTCTTTTCCTCTCTTCTTTTTTTCCCTTCCTGTTCAAACGTGTTGGAAAATAGAGACTGAAAATGCCTTGGCAGCAATTGTTTTGTGAGATATTTTTATGTTTTGTTCCTTCTTTTCCTCTCTGCTTTTTTTCCCTTGAAAAAAACATGTTGGAAAACAGAGACTGAAAACGCCTTGGCAGCAATTGTTTTGTGAGAT